>NC_081326.1:19060470-19355470 GCF_026419965.1 Kogia breviceps | reverse complement strand
ATACCTCATGGAATGAATGGATAAACTTAATACACACATACGCATGTGTAAATAATCGTCAAACAATTAGATTAAATAACCTTTCCTGAGAAAATAAACAAGAACGCTCTACCTTTCTTCAGCTTCCCCCATGAGATTAATAAAACAGAAAAATTTGTACATTTATATCTTCCATTCACAACATGTTAATGTAAAGTGTTAGAGGAGCTGTGTGAATACAAACACAGTTCATGAATATTCTACATAGCTCCCAGGGTCGAGATCTATTATTTATACAAACTTAATGTTTATTTTTTTTCTCCTAGGTGTTGTAAAAGTTTTAATAGTTCAGGTATCAGCAGAAGAAGAGTTGACAACTGAATGGGTGTCAACTGTTGCTGTAAAAGCTATGAATCATAATACAATTAATCCATTCTATTATATTTTCAATACCATCAACTTCGAAGCTTTCCATCTTACGTCAGGGCCTGTACTCCCCTCAAACTGTATAGCCCAAATCTAACGCTTTCATTATTGATCCACAGAGAGCCGATATTACAGGAACAACGTTACAAATTCTCACACCACGACTTTAGGTTTTCACGCTCAGTACATCAATCCAGGATTTGAACTTCAAGAAACAGCCCAAACAAATAGTGGCAGGCCAAGCCAAGTGAATAATTCTTGCCCCTGCTCGAGGCAGCCACAGTCTGCTCTTTTTGTGGTCTGTTTATAGTTCGAAAGAGCATTAGAAGAGCCATAGGTATTATAATCACTGGTTGACTCCTGATAGTATAGTTATCACTGATTTCTAGTATAAATCAATAGCTAACACTTGCAAAATGGATTTTGTAATCATATTTAGAGCTTGTTGCCATGACTAATGGTTTGCAATATTTTCTGAACTTTAATATCCTCTGGACAAAAGAAGTTTTCGTAAGTTACCAAGTTATTCCTCTTAGAAATGAATCTGTTACATTTGTACACGAACCAAGACAATCAAGCCAATGCAGTAAACAAACTGCAGGAAATAAATTAACCAGTAATTAGGGTTCAGAGAAAGTCAAGACAAGGTATGTAACCAACGATGCTGTTCATCACATCCGGATAGTTTCCCCCCGCCCCCACCGTCATCGTAAAAGTCTAGTTGCCATTCAATGAACATTTTTACCTGTGCCACTCCCACTGAGGGGGTTAAAGACTTTACTAGCTGGGAATAAAGTCATGCAAAATAACAACAGAGTCAAGGAGGAGACTGACAACTGATGCTAAGGGAGGGCGTGTTTTTACTCAATACCACCAGGAGCCCGCAGGGGAAAAAAAAAAAAACCCCAAAACCACACATATAGCGTTTGGATCATCCTTGTCTGTCACCAAACAAAAGATGAGGCACTCAACAAGGCAGCACTATTTTTGTCCCCTGCTCCCTGAAACCATTAATACTTAGCTAAGAGTGTTGCTACGTTGTTGTTTTTGATCAATCAATAAAAGAGGTTTAAGAGTATTTTATATATGGAAACACTCAGAAAAGTGATTTTATTTCAGGACAACCAGTAGGGCGATCAATCCCACGGAGATACGTGTAAAAGGGACATATGGCAAATCCTTTAAATATATTTTCCGATTCCATCCACTTCAACAGGCTCTGCGTTTAGCAATGTGAAGCAGAAACCGTGGCTCCTGCCCTTCTAATTTTTTTTTATTTTTCCCTTAACTTGCAGATTTGGGGTCCAAGCTCCAAAACGGTTACCTCCCTCCTCTACTCTGCGCCACCAGAAATGGATGACACTTCTTACCTTGTAGAGCTTCAGGGCCGCCTCGTGCCTGTGATTGGCGGTGTGCAAGCGTAATTTATCCGCGCTGTTGGTGTAGTAGTCACAGGCGTTACATTTCAGGTGAACAGCGTTGCCAATGGCAATGCACTTCAGCCTCCACTCATTGCTTTTGCCCCCTTCTTTAATGTGAGCCACCAGTTGATATTTCTGCATATGTTTATCAGTCTTGCAGTGGAGCTGGAAGTTGGCTTTGAGCTGAGTGTTGTAGTTACAGAGCTTGCACTGGTAGATATCTCCAATTACAGCCCTCCATTCCTCTTCTGGGAGGGAGCGCTCACCGCTCACATGCACGCTTAGGGCCTCCAGGCTGTCAGAGGTGAATTTGTTGCAAACAGCACACTGGAATAGCTTCAGCGCTGGGTCACTGATATAAGGTGACAGCTCTCCTGCAGTAAGGAGGGACAGGTCATCACCCATTAGCTGACCACTGGCAAGCCGGATTTCAGGCGGCAGCTCATTATTTACTACAGGGAAAAAAAAATTAAGAGGAAAAATAGAGACTGGAAAACACAGCGCACACAAAGGAATCTGTAAACTAAAGTCTTGACAAGGAATGTGCTTTCTCTAGAGCTTAAACTATAAAAAGCGGTAATAGGATTGAATCAGGATCAATTACAATCATCCCTTTCAACTTCCAAATTCCCTCATCAGATAGCTTTAATTACTCCTACTGGGCATGACGTCATTCTGAAATTTGTATTTTTGAGGGCAGGAAAGTTGATCAATACCATAACAACACAGTCACGTGCTTGCAATTTCAGCACCTAGATAAACTTACATGAGCACTAATTGTTATTTCGCAACGCGTCTGAAAGCTTGATGAGACTTGCCTAATACTGTATGTGTGCCTGCAATCTACGGCCAAATATCTGGGGTAAGGTAACGTAGTATCACTGTTCCTTTAATTCTCTCCAATCACAGACATTAAAACATTTTTCAAAAAAATTTCACGACAAATAATGGCATACCCTTTGGAAGCTCAAGTTTGATATCTTAGTGCATAACTGCCGAGACGGAAGCTACAAACCGAGTAAGGTATAGCTAACGACGACAGACAATTAATGCCCGTTCGTATCTGTTCATCAACCCGTTAGAGGAAAACAAAGTTTGCCAACTACCGCTGTCCTTGCTCCCTTAACTCCTTCCTCTCTGAAGTTACTTCGGGTTTGAAGTGAAGCACACACGGTTGGATTATCCAGCTTAAAGAGAAAGTCCCTTCTAGTGAACTGTCCCCAACTGGTGGGCACTCACCACTTTATCTGGGTGCCTCACGCCAAATCAAAATGTGATGAGAAACTAACAGCAGTGCGGAAAAGCAGTAAATACTGACCAAGTCCCGGTGCCAGAGCGGCCGCTGTCGCCGGGTCCAGCTGGAACGGATTGATCATCAGCTGCGGGTCGCCGGGGTTTTCCAGCTTCACCCCGGTCAGGCCTATATTCTGGGCTAGGTAGTACTGGTACAGCTCCGCCTCGGCCGGGGCGAGGCCCAGATGCAGGTTATGCTGGATCTGCTTCATGTTCTGCTGCAGGAGCATCATGTTGTGCATGTGCTTTTCACTGGTCATGTGAATCCGCAGGTTCCGGGCCACGTTGGTCTCGTAATCGCACACCTCGCAGCGCCAGGTGGGTTTCTGCTTGGGTTTGGACGGAGAGGGGGTCCCGCAGCCGCTGAGGCTGGGGTTGGAGGTCGGGGCCGAGTGGCCGAACACCTGCTCGCCGTTGCCATTTTGGAGATTCTGCACGTTGTTCAGGTGCTTGTCCGACTGCATATGAATACTGAGGTTGCCTTTGGTAGTGGTAGAGTAGTTACAAACCTCACAGCGGAAGGGTTTATAGCCACACGTGTAGCTCTCGCCCCGGGCGAGCCTGGGGTGAGGCTGTCCAGTCTTACAATAAACACAGGAGCCGCCCGGCTCGGGGTGCTTCTCCTTCATGTGGGCCTCCAGGGTCTGCTGATATTTGTAATGCCAGTTGCATTTGGGACATTTGAGGGTTTTGCATGAGTTCCTTGAGTGCATCATGGTCATATGACCCCCAAGAGACCTCGAGGACCCCAAAACCGTGTCGCACTTGGGACACTCGATGCCACTGCCCGGTGAGCCGTCCCCGCCGGGCCCCGGGGTGCTGGGGGCGCTCGGGGTGAAGCCGTGCTGGTAAGGAGCAACCGCGCTGTCTTCGTCCCCCCGGGCCGTCTCACTGGGGTGAGCAGCCGTGGCACCGTCTTGACTGGCACTCGCTTCTGCCAAGTCCTTGCCACTGAGGCCGTAGCCGGTGGCGACACCGCCCCCGGCCCTGACGGCCGAGGCCTGCTTTTTCTTGTCCGCGTCGTCAGAAACAGCGGCCGAGGAGGACGAGGGGCCCTTTTCGATGAATTTGAGCACACTGGATGATAAAGGAGAAATGCTTTGGTTTAAGAGAGGGAAATCTTTGTTAGCAATGCTATCGGTGAGTTCACCTAATGCTTCCTCGTCGTCAAGTTCATTGGAGTACGCATCCTCTTCGTCCTCATCTCCCGCCTCGGTGGGCTCGCTCTTGACCGGGCACTCCCCGTTCGGGTGTAAAGCGTTGCTCTCTTTTGGCCTTTCACAGCTGTCCTCTTGGTCTTTGCTCTCTGACGTCTTGCTAGACTCAGACGATGAGTGGCTAAGGGAGACGGAGGTAATCGGGGTGTTCACTACTAAACTAGACAGCCCCCCCAGAGTCACTTCAGCCTTTGGCATGTGGGTGAGCCCCAGCGGCTGCTCTGCTGAGCCGGGGGTGCTTGCACCCCCCTTCAAGAAGGCAAAGTCAGCCGGCAAAGAGTCACCATTTTCAACATGAAAAGCGCTCCATAACCCGCGGAAGGTTGGGTCGGGTCCTATGAGGTTTGTAGTAGAAAAATGGGGATAAACAGAAGTGGATTTTTTTGGTTCCAGAAAGCTTATAAGAGGTTCTTTGTCTTTGCCGATCCCCTGTATTATGGCGGAGACGCATTTGTTGCTGAGGAGTTTCTGCTCTCCTTCGTTAAGGGTCATCCGGTGATCATGCACAGCATGGGTTACAAATGACCTGATATAACCGAAGGACAACTTGCACAAGAAACACATTAAAACAGGTTTCCTTTTCCCATCGCTAACACAACCATCGAATTTGGACAAGTCCACATTATTGGGGACATCTTTGGACACACAGGAGTTTTTGGCTGAGCCATCACTGGTTAGATAGTCTTTCTCTCTCTTGTGTCGGAGATCATAGACACGGAAGCTGTGCAACACAGGACCAACTCCTGCTAGTGCTGAGGTATTTGGGAAAGCCTGATCGGCTGTAAATGGTTTCCCGAGGGATGAAGCGATATGAAACGTGTTGATGATCTGTGGGTAGAACGACAGAGGTGCCGAAGCAGACTGATCGCTCTTCTCTCCAGCCGATGCCAGGGAGTCCAGAAACATCGCTGTCGAAAAGAGTTTGCTATTTGCTCCGGTCTGCACATTCCGCCCACTTTCTTTGGAGTCCTCAATTATATAAGCTGACCCATCGGGCTGGTAAACGATCTCCCCGGTGAGATTCTCCACGTCACTGTCCTCTAACTCGCTGATCTCGCTCTCGTTGTCATCCTTCAGGACCGGAAGGCGGGCGTTCGGGCAGTGGTGTTCCATGTATTTCTGTAAACTGGGAAAAGAAGTAGCACATTCGTTGCACGGTATCTCCTTGGCTGAGGTAACCTGAGTGACAGCTGCATTCTCGACGCCGAAACCCAGCAAGACTTCACTTTTGCGCTCATCGGTTTTCAGGTTGTCATCTGTGGAGCTGTTTTCCCTGTCAGGCTCCATCCCTGCAACTTTCTCTGGCACCTCATTATCAAGTTGTGCCTTTCCACATAGCTTTGATGTGCTCTGCCCATTTTCCTGCCTTGAGATAGGAGGGGAGTCACAGGTTTCCATGGCAATTGCTACATGGGGATCTCATTTCATCCAGCCTGTCAGGGACCTGGATAAAAAATAAGGTGAGAGGAGCCATTTTTATTAAATAATGACACAGCTCACTAATAGCCCATCACTAATTTACAGCTGCTGTAAACTCATACTATCTAAAAAGGGGAGGGGGAAAAACTTAAAACCAGCCTACCTATCTATCACAGACAGACTTTGTATAAATGGAGCAAAATAATGTAGATAGCTATCACAGGCATGCCTAGACATCCAAAGTGTTTTTGAAATCCGTGAGCATTCATCACAAGTCTAAAATTCATATCAGTAAGCCGTATTTTCTTTTCATGCCTGTTTTCTGAAAACAGATAGAACATACGTAAGAGCTTTAACACCCCCTTTAATAGAAATCTAAATGGCTTTCATACATGACAGCAGGAATAAAAGGACAACACAAATAACTTGTAATTTTTTTAATTTCCCTTTTACTTTATCAGGAGTGACTGGAAGGGGGGGTGCGTGTGGGAGGGAGACCAACAATAAAGGAGCCTTAAAATGAGAAATATTACAGTCACAGGCAGCACGAACCAAACTCTTCTCTGGTTTTCATTTTGCCAGTAAATCAGCTTACTACAAATCTTCCTTGTGCAAAAGCTCTCAGCAGGTATCTGGCTGGCCCTGATTAAGCACCAATCACAATTCTTCCCCATACTTCAGTCACCTCAATAGGCACCAGAACAGAAATTAATATTTACTGCAACCAGTCCTGTCATCCTAGGGGACAATCGTATTCACGCCGGTTTTTTTTGTTTTGGTTTTTTTTTTTCCCCAAATACCATTTTGATGTTATCAGTCCCGGTGAGTTGCCCATCTCTCAACCACCGCCTCAATCAACATCTCCCTTGGCTTAACAAATCATACGCAGGCACTACTGATGAAAATACTTCAATCTTTTTTTTTTTTTTTGTTTTCTCCAGGCAAACATCTTAGGCCATAAACTCCCTTTGTTGAGAATAAGATGCACTCTACAAAGCCATATCAGTTTCTGGTAGCATGGCAAGGTACCAGGGGAAAGTTGGGCCTAAGTTGGTAAAAATGTGTTCCCCTTCTGGGTGTGAGTATGTATGTGTGTGCCCACTTGTGTGTGTACCTGCGAACTTCAGCTACTGGAATAGCAGCTTAATTAGGGCTTAAGCTTCTCTGAGTCCCTGCACATCTCTCCATTTGCAGAATGATTCCACTAGACACGAGAGTGGTCTCAAACTTTAGTGCTTGTTTTCGTTCTGTGACCCAGGCACCATCTTGATTTTATGAAACCGGTAACCCATCTTCTTTCAAATCTCAAAACAGAAGGGACTCAGAACTTCAAAGCAAAAAGCCCTGTAATGTAGAAGTATCAACACTTTCACGTACGCTGATGATTTCTGAAACAAGGAAGGTTGACGTGGCTATACTGCATTACGCGTTCTATTGGGGACCTGGCTATACTGCATTAAGTATTATATTGGGGAGGATGGACATAAGATGACTCACCCTGGATGCCCCTCCCACCCCTACATTCTATCGTGTAGACTTCACAGTGGCAGAGAGCTAAGAAGAAAACATAACTCTGGGCTCATCAATATTACTAGGTATTTTAGAAATTCCTTTTCAAAAGTTCTTCTAGAAGAAAGACATCCTTGAAGGTCACTGGCATATTAAGTATGAAGAATAACTTCTTCATACTCTCTTTACTGTAATCAAATTTCATCTTAGCTAAATCAGAGAGGAAGTCATCAGTTTCAAATACATCCAAAGATCTGCATAGATTGAAAATAAAATCAAAATTCGTTCTGGTATCTAAGATGGTTAAAAATGACATTCTAATTGCTCACGAATCAAACATCACAAAGCTTAGTGTGTAATTTTAATCATTGAGGAGCTCCAGGTTAATTATCCTCACGGCATGCATGCAGCTTTTAAAACCCTCTGAAATAATCTGATAAATCCCCAAAAGCGTGAAAACCTAATAATTTTCTAATTAGTCCACAAACATTAATGTTTACCTTTGCATTTACCAAATCTGTACAAGGTATACATACTGAAGGCAGCCAAAATGTCTAAAATAGAATCCCTTGATGGACTAAAAGATATGAGGAAGGCAGGAAGAAACTGTAGAGTTGGAGTGGAAGCAAGGTGGTAAATAATACTAAATTAATGATCCTAGATTAAAATGTAAAGTTCCAGGACCCAAAGTAGTTTTTTTTTTTTTTTTTTCTTTCCTATGATAACTTCGGCAGATATGTGGAAGAAGATTCACCTTAATTACAAGAGTGAGGAAAGTTCTCAAACACTTTACAGCTTTGTAAAGAAGCTTCTGAGCTATTTTTATTACTTGAATTCTCTTTTACCTGCACACCTACAACAGTTCTCAGCCTACAAAAACACCTACTAGAATTAGTACACACATGCTGAATGCACCCCAAATGAGTTATATGTAATGTGCAGTTAATAATTTTGGCCAGATGCCGAATGGATTCTGCAATATTTCTCTATATGAAATACTGCAGAGTCCATTCATGGACTCATGTCAGTATTTCCCTATATGGAAGTAGATCCTCTCTTTTTATTTTATCTTAACAGAGCCAGAAGTAACTTTCAAAAATGTAATGACATTATTGCTATGTGAAAAAAAAATTATGAAAACTATACTACAGTGTCCATCATAGGTCACAGCAATGTGGTGGGATATATTTTGTTACAATACTCCCACATAACTTTACACAAAATTGCCTGCCTATCAAGTTCTTCTCACAAGCTGCACATTAATCAGAAACTAAGCCAAATACATAGTAAGTCTTCTCTGCAATCAAATTTACATTTAATTCCAAAAGCAACAGTAACAAAACTATCTGAACTGATAGAGCTAGTAATAGATTTACCTGATTTTTAAATCTGTAGCCATAGACTATGACCACGGCAGTGTTTACCAGCATGTTTGGATGGAATCGCTTTAGTGTGTGCGGTTCAAGTTATTTAGATCAATATGTTCCGTGACACTGAATATGATGCTAAGTGATTTCTCTGTCACCAGCGTCAGACGAGATCTTTCTTTTATCAACGTGTCCCACTTAGGAAATTTACACTAAAGTTTATAAGTCCCAGTTAAAAGACCCCCAAGACAACCATTTAGCTTAAACCACAGAATTCATTCCAAAATGACTGCATAACAAGTAAACTCACTGTAAAAGTTGCTTCAGCCTTTAAGCTGCTCTCTATTTAGTCTTCATCAATTTCTATTCTCTACTGCCATACATTCTATTTCTTAAGAAAACACCCAAGTCCTCAAGAAATCTCAAAGAGAAAACCTAATATAATTTTAATGCTACATTCAGAACAATACATACCTGCTGGTCTGCTTAGAATACGTGTACACAGTTTTGGGTATTCTCAGTAATTCACAAGATCAGTGACTTTGATCATGTCAATCCCTTTTTCGGAACTAATGGACGGCATGCAGAAAAGAACTTTTATTGCTTGTTCTGCCTTGCTTTCGGTCCTGCAGTCACTGCTGCCTGAACTCTTCTCTGCTAAATGACCAAACCCACCTACCAGGAGGCTGGCTAATGAAAGGGGGTGCTTTCTGAACAACAGAAGAATTCCTTTGCATTCAGAAAGCAGAGTTCCCAGTAGAACCCCAAATCAGGCCAGTTTTACCTCTGTTTTTTCATTGAGATTGTCCCAGCCCTCCTCTGTAGCACAGTGAGACAGTGTTTGTGAAATGATTAAAAAGAACGTGATCTGATCAAGAGGACAGAATAATGGGAAAGGAATGCTAGGTTAGCCACTCTGCTAAGTGCTGGGAAAGAAGACCACTGTGCCCCTTTGCCTATTGTTTTTATTCTCATCTGCTCTTTAGCCAACTCATAACACTTTGAGTCGCCATTCCATGTTAAACGGGTTAAAAGTTGTCCACTTACAAGGGAATTTGATAACAAGTTACAAATCCTAAATATATATATATATATATATACATAGAAAATAAATCAAAATCCTTGAATTATATCAAGTTTCCAAAAGGTCATCACTGTCTCTGCTGTGGCCTTTTCCCCATCCCAAATCCTCTATCAATATGTCATAGTGAGTTAGGCAAAGACAAAAGAGAGGCGCAGTGTGAAAACGGCACATATATCTAATCCTGACAAAGCAATGAATAGACCTTCACAAGTATAATTATACTTGTTTATTTGTTGCCACGTACAGAGAACTGATGAAAAAAATCCATCAAAGTGGTATTATGCAGACACCAAGAGCTTCTTTTCTTCGGTTGCTAAAGCCACATTGAAGCTTAAATTCCTTATTGTTAAATTCAGAAGAAAGAAAAAAAAAAAGATTTTTGGCTGGACTTTTTTTTTTTTTTTGCATCATTTGCTGACAGATCTTTTGTGTCCTAGGCTGTATTAGCTCACACTGCTACCTCATTTTTACCCATGCTGGAATTCATAATTACAAACTACTGTACAGAAGCTTTTAGAAGGGTGTGCTGTGCTGACCAAGACGAGAGGGTAGTGAAATCTGGCTTTTGATGTATATCAAAACACAGGTAATGTACGTGTGTAGAAGCACCAGTTACGTCAGAATACGTATTTGATCTTAGAGTTTTAAGTTGGTTGCTGGTGGTTTTCTTTACTCAGCTTTCTCTGCAATTTGCTTATTTTAGTATATGTTTAGTATCCCATTAAAGATTGCATAACTTCTTCCCCATTGCGGTATTAAAAACGTTAGCAAGAAAGAAGGCAAATACAAGGATGTCAAAGGATTGAAAATATTGAGTAAAAAGATTTCAGACCGAACTATTAAGGGACCATTACGTTCCAATAGACACTAAATTACGTAACTTAACAAAAGCACAGTTTTAGAGATGGGGGCGGGGCAAGTAAGCTTTTTTTTTTCTTGCAGGATAGAAATATATCAAAGTAAAAGCAATCTGCATAGTTAATGTTTGTGAGCTTTACAATTTAAAACAGAAAAGCTGTAATTTTTCTTTGCTGGCAATCTGGAAACACTCTGGAGTTAATTACAGCTGATTCGGAGTGAACCACACAAACAAAGACCAGTCTATGTCCAGACAATTATACTGCATTAACCAGCTTAGAGCTTCCTGCTGATGTTTCAGGGGTCTTCTGTTACACCCTTCTACCTTCCCAGCACGAGAGAAAATGCTTCTGCAAGAAGGAATTAATGAACAGAGCTGCAAAAGAATGTGTGACGACCTCTCCTGACACGGCAAAAAGTTTCCACCCATGTCACGACAAAGGGGAGAAGGTAATTAAGTTTGAATAAAAGGATGTAACCAAATATAGTAAGCACCTAAACCAAGCACATTTTTAAAACGGGAAAGTTGACAAAGGCAAACATGAGTGTGTAAGTCAATGAAGTCATTTTCCCCTGTTTTTCTCTCATTTTTCTCATTAAAACCTAAATTAGCTATTTAGTGCAGATTTATTTCCTTCTCATAAACAGGACCCTTATAATCGATGCTTTTGCCTCTCGTTTTTTTCTTCCTCTTCCTCTCCTCTTTCCAGCCTCATTTTCCCTCATTCTCTCTCTCATCTCTAAACCTCCATGGACTTTAAATGACAATTACAGGTCATTAAACATATGTGTTGGAGAACTAAAGAGGAAAAGTACTCTTTGCCAATGGGTCCGATAGTTCTTAACTTGATTAGTTGTGGGAAATAGGAATTTTACTCAGTTTTCTTCGCAACTTTAATCAAACTCCAGCTACTTTCCTTAGAGAGAAATCAATAATCTCTCCTTAACCAAATTACGCCATTATATGACTCATTTTATTTGTTTGCTTCAGGAAAATTTCATAATCAGTGAGCAAAATGGACCTAATACTTTAGCTATCCTCTGTAAACAAACTTTGGTCCTTTTAACCAATCTAGTTGCTTTCTAATTTTCTTATTCATTCTAATTGAAAATGAATAGTTTGCATTGGTGTGAGAAAGGACATGAACTGTAATTATGTTCAGTGCCTCTCTCTGATTCTTTCTTTGATACTGTTTTGCCAGTATTCCAGCTGACATTGGGGCTTTGTAGTGATTGCTTCATTAAAGGGTAAGGATGTCCTAATCAGCTAAAGCATTACTAGAAAGCTGTTGTTTGCCAATACTGTGAGAATATCCCGACTTTTTTTTTTTTTTTTTTTGCTTTCTTTATAGAAGAAAAAGTTACCTCTGGATGCCATTACCCAGCCATACTTAAGTATTAATAATCTTCCCTTTGTCTCATCTATACAAAGTAGGATTAGAGTTAAATGACTCTATGATCCTTTAAATTTTTTTTCCCTAAATAAATATTAATCTACAAATCAATCAATTGGTGTTATATTAAAACACATATAAATATACTCTCTGGAAGTACTAAAAGGTTGTGTAAATTACCCTCATTTTACAAAGCATCTCAATGAGGGACAGAATCATTTTCCCTTCTCAGACCCCTCTTCCTCAATCCCTACTATATTTGAAATTTCAAGTAAATAAAACTTTGAAATAGAAAGTCTAAACATGGAACCCTTTAGTTTTCCTTGGAAAAACATGTACTGAATTAATCATTTTTAAAATTTATAAATCATATTTGCCATGTTTTTTATATGATTTCTAGTCTTTAAAATGTAATTGACTAATCTCTCTGGCATACACCCAATTTAAGAGTGTTTAGTTGATAATGCTTTTAAGTTGTCACATAGGAACATTTAAAAAATTCATCTTAATTGGTTTCATTAAGGTAAATATAACTATAGAATATTTGGCTTCAGAAACGGATTTACCAGACTAGTGAAAACCATTCCACACATACATTTTTATCATATACAATGTGAAGACAATATATCCTAACATACATGTATTTTTTTCTTCTTTGTCTATTAATATATAAAATTCATTATTGAAATACTGACAACTTAATATTTAAATGAGGAAACAATTGTATAATTATTTGTATTTCATGAGTCCCACAATATGATCTCATAACCAATATAGCATAAGCATAGTAGTGTTAAGTATAGTCTTATTTTCTTTTTGAAAAATGTCATTCCTTGCAGGCTAAACCTACCATAATTATCTTCATAAAATTAATCACAGGTCAGGTATTCCAGCAAACAATCCTATTCCCAGGGCAATGATTTCAAACAATTCAAAATAGTTTTAATGAAGAAAGTTATATGCGTAATTTCTTAAATCACTACCAAGTGCCCTGTTACTATCCAAGACTCTTAGTCTATCAAATGCAAGTCTCTTTTTATATCCCATGTAGATATTTTAAATTATTTTCTATTAGAAGCCACATTTGGACTAACATAGAGAACCTAAGTGGAATGAAAGCTTTCTTCTGGATGAAATATTGGCAAATTTATGTTTGATCACTCAGATTTGTTGGTTATTTTATTTCTATTATGAAGAGCCTCTTGTTTGCTTTTTGTGTATGTGTGTGGTTTGTTTGTTTGTTTGTTTGGCCTGAAAGTTAATTTGACTGCTGTCCATAAGTGAAGTGCGCAATTCAGTAATTAACTTTTGTGTTTTAAATGTATGCACGTTAATTAAATTTCATTATAAACAAACAAACGTCAACCATAATTATAAGCTCCTTGGTTTACCCACATATTATCCCTTTTCAAACAAACTTGATGTCAGACAAATTAAAATCAAGCAGCCAGCAATTTTGAGTTGAATTTTACATGATCTGCTGGTAACCTGATTACTTTAACTTCAATATCATTACAGGAAAAGTATTTCAGGAAAAATAATGACAAGAATTCCAACAGGAGACAAGGTTAATTGTATTGATTCAAAAGATGCATGTTCATAGGAACCATGTTGAAGGAATAATGTTATCTCAAATCTACAGTTTCTATTAAAATGAAATTGTCCAGCATGAAAGAGGCAATTAAGATTAGTGTCTGCAGAACTAGAGGTACTAAACTAACTAACTAATTATCTGGGCCCAATTATCTTATACTTTAAGTAGCAAAATATCAGCGTGGAGCAACTACAAGGCATCAGGTTTGCAGGTTTATTTACTGACTGGTGTATCTATTAGGACCAAGAACAAGTGGAGCTGTCAGGACATAATGAAGGTAAATGATTAGTTAGCACCAAGCCTGAACTCTTCTTCAATGCAATAAGAGTTAATTAAAGTTTACCACCAAACATCAACCAAAGAAGGATGTTGATCAGGTTTCAGCATTAAGTGCAAACAGACAATAGTTGGCAGCAATTAGTGCAGCTATCAAATGACATGCAATGATAATTATACATTTAAAACTGCTAAAGAGCTGGGGAAAAAAAAAAAACTAATCAGCCTCTTTGACGACAAATACTCAAAGGGCAGGAAACAGGTATCAGATTATTTCACTTTAACACTGTAAATCAATAGAATTAAACAAGAAAAGGCTGTATGGGTACATTATCTGAAAGAGAACAGTTCACTGGATCCAAAATGAAATAAATCTGCTAGTACTGGTCTCTCAAAGATAAGAACTTCTGGAGCTAAAGAAAATCAGTTACTTTTCAATTAAAGTTTCAGAGTTAAGTCTGTGTAAAGAAAGTTTAGCTTCTGGGTTTTGTGTAAACCCAACAATGCAACAAGTATTCCACCATAATTACTGTTATTTAAATTAAGTATTAACTTCCACTCTAAAGGTACTGTCAAAAGTGCTTTATGCCTGAGTATTATCTTTGTGCGCTCCCTGAAACATGTTTAGATGTTAGGGTCAAAATTCTTTTAATACAGCTAAATTTAAAACAAAAACCATGTATACATATTTAGTGTAGTTATGGCAGGTCTTCCCTTGATGCCATTCAAATCTACAACTTCAATCTTCCCGGAATCAGTGAGACTGCATACAGCACATGCCTTAAAATACTTTTAATAAATTGTCTCATTCTTTACCATAGTTTCTGGCCTGCAGCCTAGAGCATGCTCCAGAAATGTGCCCATCCTCATGACCCCCACCTCTCCATTTTCCCAACTAATTCTGTTATGCTAAGGATTTGTACACAGTGTTGGCTAATCCCAATATTTCCCTGGAGCTAAATCTAAGCCATGGCCGACTCCCAGCACAAAAATATCTTTCTCCAAAAGCCCTTTCGCCCCCTTCAGCACTCATACACTCATTGGTCCTGACATTTTCACTTCAGCCATGACAAATGAGCTGATGACTCTGATGTGATTGCACGGGAGGATGGCTTTATCTAAAGATATATCATTAACTCTCATCACCATCTCCTAATATGGCTCTTCTGGGTTAATGTGTTGTGAAAATTTGAGGAAATTTTTGTGTAAATATATGCACTTTAAGGAGTAAGAGACCAACTTCATCAAAAGGAGAAAAGGGAAGCCAGAGTGGACAGGATCAGGGAAGGGGAAAAAAAAAAAAAAAGACTAGCATTAACTAAATGTTGCTCTGGGGATTTAAGTAACTCGACTCAACCTCTGCCCCGCAAACCCGCCATCTGACTGTCTCTTAAAGGCCCCTTCCCCTCCAGAGGGGCGGCCGGAGCAGAGCGTAATCTGTGAAGTGGCACAAGTGAAGCTTCTCAGATAAACACAGCTAATCAATCTGCAAGCCCATTTCTTTGTTTCTACCCCCCTCCCCGTGTAGGACGGATTTTACTCTGGAACCCTTAATTCCTTACCTTTCTAAATCTCTCTAAATTCATTTTAATGGAAAAAGGGATTGTCAAAACCCATTTCCCTCCGAGGTCATTGTCTTCTTCAATTAGAAAGGAGCAATCTTTTTCTGACCATTATTACATGTGAAACTCTTCAAGCTTTAAAAAGAGGGGAAAGGGAAACTTTTCCATTTAGCATGAATGCCACAACCTTTAGGTTAAGTTAGAACCCCAGTTGCAGTTACACAGTTCTCGTTATACTATGGAGTTTACAGAGTAGATAACTGTTATAACCTCTTCTGTCAATTCATCTGAGAACGCTCAGCCAATCAGAGTCGACTGTAGCATAACAGACCTCGGGAAAGGAGGTCAGGCTTTGAGGTAAAGTGCTATTCACTACTGGACCATGCAAGGAGCTCTTTATTCCTGTGCTTATTGGCATCAGTCCCCCTTACTAGAGCAAGAACAAAGCCAAGTGCTCGTGTGAGGTTTATGAATAAATCAGAGGTGAGCCACTTTAAGTGCTGCCCATGACTTCCTTGTTGACAGTGAGCACTTAAACAGGCTTCTATGACCAGCAACTTCTGGCAAACCACAATGATTCCTAATCTGCACCCTGTTTCATTTCAAGAACTAAGTCGCCCACCCCATTTTTCCTGCAAGTTTTCACCTTTCAGGCAATTCTTGTTCTATCTCGAGCAGTTTAGCTTTACAATCCGAGAGCAGTCAGCTGGCTCTACGGTCATCATAGAAATTGTACCAACTGAAAATCTTCCTTTGCTTGGAAAAATTCCACAAATGAAAAAATCTCCAGCATAACAGAAATTATTCTCATATTAATATTATAGAATCTTTGGATATGGGAGGAGCTCAACCAACTAAGTTGAAAAATGTTAAATGATTTGCCGAAGGAGACACACACACACACACACACACACACACACACACACACAAACACACACACATTAGATTTTCTCATTGGCTGTGCCCTGTAGTTGTGTGATATTTCCCGGAAATTTCTCTGAGCTTCAGTTTCCTTATGGGTTAAACCAGGGGATTGTGCTATATCCCTTCCGACTGCAACAAGCTATGGTTCTAATACAAAAACCCATTTAGATTGTGCTTGGAAGATAGTTTTCCCTATGGAGTTTTCCAAGACAGACCCAGATGTTCTTAAGGTCACATTTTTTTCCAATACCCAGATTTCAAGAGGAGAGGCAGATTCCAGTAGTATAGTAAACTGAAGTGTTTTATTTATGTTTTTAATTAACAATCATATTTTTTCATGTATTCATGTATTTATTGAGGATATTTACCAAGGATTTGCCAATATTGTCCATCACTGTGAATATAAAGGGATTAAACAGACATGGGTGCTGCCCTCAAGGAGACTGAAATTTATTTGAGGAGAAACTTAAACAAGCATCATGAAAAATGCTAAGATGCTAATTATTTTCTTCAAATGAAATATATCCTACCCTATCAGTATTCAATAAATGCTTTGCCTTAAATAAATGTGCTTCAAATGAATGGTTAAGTCCAGGGCCACTTATAAATGACCAGAACGTAGGCAAGGCGCACACTTTTATTTTTAAGAAAAACTTGAGCAAAGATTGTGAACTAAATATATATTATAAATGTCAAACGAAAATCAAACTCAAATCTGGGAAATCACTATCCAAAATACACTTATATTTTCCATAAAAATATAAAGAATAATTTTAAGTGTGTATCTTACACGTAACTCAATGGGAAATTATTATGAATTTTAAAATCAAAAAGGAAAACCATAAGAGAAATAGATTTTAGTGTAGAGGATCGAAAAATTGTGTTTATAAACTTATTAACCCTTATCGTGAATCTTATCACCTTTGAACCTGCGTCATCCTCCTCTGAATAATGCATTCCTATAGAAAGATAAAGGACTGTGATGTCCTCCATGAGGTAAGCCAAGAGGAGACTCATAACTTGGCTATAAAATTCTCACAAGAAAATTTCAGGGTTCTATAATATTATTGGGTTAATAATAACTGGATCTTTTCTCTAGGTTGGCATAAATTTTGGTCAGCAGAGTGCCATGTAAACAGTATTTATTCTTCTTTCATGGCATATCAGAATATCATAACATCAAGTATATAAAAAGGTATTGCTATGACATCTAATCCAGTTTGGGGAAAACCTCTAATTCAAAGGCTTTCAAACAGGTAGGGTCAGCTTCAATACTGAAATAAGCGTTGTGGTCTCTTCTATTATTGTATATAATGGACAGTCTGGAATCTTGAGTTCCGATGGATAGACTAAGGTCTGTTTCTGTTCTAATTTGCTTCTTATAAAAAGATCCCAGAAATGCATTAAAATCATCTAGAAATGCCTCAAAACCAAAGCAACTTGTGATGATGGAGTAGCAAATAATTAGGTGGAGGCGTATCCACCTAGATGTCATCTAGGTATCCGTCAATGAGAAAACATGAGAAGAAGGAGACTACCCTTTGGTCCTACCTCTTAGGCATCCCCCTTGACGAATTCCTATCTCTCTCCCTTGTCAGGGAGAGGGGCATCTCTATTCAAAAGCTCTATGTAGATTTGCTTTATCAAGTACTCTTCAGTAGAGCATTATATCAAAACCAGCTATTGACAATAAAGAAAAGGGGAATGAAGGATATCGGACCCTGTCCACATTCACTTATTTTAATATGTTCACAACAGTTTAGCCTTAGGTAAGCTCTACAGCAACTCTGAGATATAAATGAGGAATATGAGGCTCAAAAAGATTAAATAACTTTGATAAGGTCATCTATAACAAGAATTTAACCCAAGTGTCTTACAGATCTAACAAGATTTCTATTGGTCATTGAGTTGTCAAAAATTGGAGTAGATTTTCAAATATCTAAGACTTAAATTAAACAAACTCATTTAAAAAGGAAAAAGGAATCCAAGTAAACAGAATCAAAAGAATGTCTGGTTTTAAACTAAGCGTCATTCTTTCTCTACACTCTGCTGCCTCTAAAACATCACAGCTTTGTCTTTACTTTCCCGCCACAAAATAGAGTCCTTTCTCCTTCACACGGCGTTCATCGTTATTAAGAATACATTTTAAGTCACTGAGATCATTAGTACTTTTATGAATCGTAGATTCATCTTGACCCTTCAAAATACCTAGGCTCACCTCCTACTTAACACAAAAACATGCTTCCAGTCACAGTGCTAAGAGGCCATCCAGATTCTACTGGTCTCCTTTCAGTAACAGAGAACTCACTCTCTCAGAGGAGACATCACTGTTGGATTACCATTGCACCTTTTCCTTTTCTTCTCTCCCCCATTTCCACCACATTTGTATTCATTCACAGAACAAACCCTTTTCTAAGCAGCCAATATAGTTGAGTGACCATTGGTCCTAGAGCTGGGACAGCTGTGTTCTTGTCCTGACATGTTCCTACCTTGCTGGCTGACTCAACCTTTACTTCTCCAGAATTCAGTATGCCATATTTTAAAATGAGCTGGTTGAACTGAAGAACTATAAGGAAGTTTCCAGGAGTTAGCCCTTTGATAGTTTCCAGTTGTCTTACCACCCTGCCTGCTCTTTTCTGTTGCGATCCTGTTGGCCACTTCTTAGAAAATGAAAGAAATTTAGTCTAGAGAGGAACACCGCACATGCTACCCCTATAAACACATCTGAAGAGGAAAGAGAGACATTAACACGGAAAAAGGGTAGGGGTGTGTGTGTGTGTGTGTGTGTGTGTGTGTGTGTGTGTGTGTCTGCACACACACTCCTAGTTTGTATCTATTAAACCAAAGGAGATGACTCCATTCATTAGTGGGCTCAGGAAATTTTAAGTATGAATTGCTTTATTCCTAAATGTGTGGGGGAAAAGTACTACGAACTATATATTAGAAAATCTACATTAGTAAAGCCTTTCAGGTTTAATAAAGGTACTTTGGGATATGATTGGGCTTCTTCAATTAATTCTTCCAATCAGGCAAATTTTAAGATTCTTTACAAACTTCTCTCTTAGAAAGTTTTGTTTTGTTATTAACAGTACAACCAGGTGGCATACACCAGCTCATATGTTTTTGTAGTTTAACATTGTTAAAGCTATGGATTTCCTTTCTTCTTTACAGTGAAGGAAAAGAATTTTATGGACAGTTATAAAATGCATATTTTAACCCAAAAGTCGATTTTCCCTGGTTAAAATGATTTAGATCTGAGTAAATGCCTGCAGAACGCTTTCTGTTTTTACAGCTAGAACACAATGGAACCTATAAACTTTGTCCTAGAGGTACGTGCTATAATGTGTACCATTCAAAAATTATCAACTGTGCCCTGTCGTCTCCCCAGGACAAGCAAACATTAGAAATGATCAATCATCTAAATATATGATGCTAGTGTGTGAACCCCTGACCTGAATGACTAAAACACCTTCTCAGGACTTGTCTTGGACCATCAGGGCATTATGACACATTAACTAAGTCAAGCTGCCCAAATTCTTAAATTGTATTTGTTTATTTTTTCAATCTCTAGAATGTTAAAGTGGCTAATTATACCAGAGACAAGCTGCTTGCCAAATATGACTTTAGTGTCAAGCCATTTTTAGGTTGTGTGCGTACATTCAAAAGTGCTTCAAAATGGCAAATATTTTAGTTCATTCACAAACCGTGAAAAGAATAGGGGAGTGGGGAGCGGCCATTCCTGGACTGAGGATTGTATGTCAAATGTGAAACCGTATCAAACTTTCAGGGCAACTTGTGAACCTCTGAAACTAGGGAATTAACAGAACATCAAATCCAGCAAGATCACAGGGGGAACAATCCATATACAAGAAAATAATGCCATTGAGCCCTCATTAAAAGACCATTTTGTCCTTAGCCATCAAAGACTGTGAGTGCACTAAGATCTTGGTTATATCATCAGGGATAACTAAAACAAGTGCCAAGAGAAATTGTGCACTTTTAGTTCTCACATGTGTCCATCTGTTCACATATAAACATATATTCTGCTTTCTGTCTGATTCCTAAAAATCTTGATATCAGAATACCCTGGGCTTTTGCCCATTTCCTAAGAATGCAGACATCACATAAGCTACTATTAACCCATGTGTGATCCACTTCCATGGTGGCTGGAAAGCTGCCAGTTACAACACATGGTGCTTGGTTAACAATGTCTTAAAATCTAAATGAATTTATTTTTTAAATTAACACATTTTTTCTTATGGAAATACCTTAATAAGCCCTGCTGCATGTAAAAGAATAGCTTCCATGTGGATTTTTTTGTTCTTTTAAGATTTTTGCAAGCGTATCCATAAAGTTAACCAGAAAAGTTTCTGAAACAATGCAGAATTTCTTGACAATTTTTCGAAAGGGCTCTAGTAAAGAATGTCGGTGACTTTATATAACAAAGATCAAACACTTTTCCCTGACAGTGTTCTGTACTCAAGAGGCAACCCTTACACTTTAATTTATGTGAAAACACTTCTGATTCCACAAGTTTCCATGTAGCCATCTTAACAGTACTGAATAGCAACTGAACAGTCAAAGTGATGAGGCAAACAGAAGTTCTACAATCTAGTAACAAAACAAGTTAGGTCAATATCTGGCGGAATCTTTCAATGCTGCTCTGGGGTAGCCTTCAATGGCTCATTTGTGGTGACCCCAAACCGGAAAGAGCTTGTTTAAAATGTATACATATAAATAATTATCCACACTGTATTTGATTTACATATGTACAAAAGAACCAATTCCCACCTTTCAAAGTGTCTTAACACTTATGGTATTTTAACTGCCCTAATTATGGTTGAAGAAACATCATTAAGGGCCCTGATCACATCAACTGATAACCAGTCACAGCCCTAACTAGTGACAAGGGGAAACCCTACTGCAAATGTTTCCAAGAGCACTTAGACACTTTCAGAAAGACTTATCTCTAAATGAAATACACAATACTCCTACAAAGCAACACGACGATGAATTAAATCCTAAGAAAATAACTCAGTATCCTCTTCCACCAGCCCCTCCCAGCCTGAAAAGCTGATAGGCCACTTAAAACACTTAGCATTGCCAAAAAATCAGAATACACGACTCTTTCCCAAGTGAAGTGTTCTACCAACTGAGACAACTATTTATAGCCCATAGGGTAGGGGACGGGGGAGGGAGCACCATATATTCCATCATTAACTACATGAGATATCCACACCATACTACTGGCCTCTTCTGAAATAACTGTTTTTTGCCAGCAAAGTGCTGGGAATTCTTGATACCCAATAGTCAATATTTGGCTAGCCTAGCATGTTGCTGAAAACTCTTCTATATACAAACCTCTGTTTATCGTCCTCTAGCTGCACTATTGTCATACATATTACTTCCCGGTGATGATGTAAACTCAGGGCATCTTAGAAAGTTGCTGAAATCTGAGCCCCTGCTTGTTTTCTCAAGTCTTGGACAAACATAACTTTAGAGCGAGCAGAGCATAGACATAAAGAAAGAGGAGCCTGCATTTTCATCTTCCTTTCATCTCGGTCATTCAGTCAGCCATTCAGAACCCTATTCAACAGAGCTTTTCATTATGCAAAAAAATGCTAATCCTTTTCCGATGCTTTCACACTTGTATAAACCCCCATTCCTTCAACTGAAAAGCAATTATATCAGTTTACCTTTCTGTCAAAAACAGGATTAATATTCCAATAACAGAATTTCCTTTCTTCTCCTATCTTTCTGCTTTAGGAAACTAGAGATTATTAGTAGAGGCATTCTTAGAACAAGAATACATTATTTTAAATATGATTATGTGAACCAATGAGCGGGAAAAGGAGAAGAATCATAGCAAGAAAAAGTCCTTCAGTTACAGCAGAAACTCTTTTCTGTGACACAACTGACCTTTCCTTTGCAGACGCCCAAAGACGCGGAGTCTCACTCTGGTCTATTAATCAGAAACAAATTATGAAAGAATGTAGCTGGACTGGTTGACACTATCCCATCTTGGGAGACTCAGTCACAGCCTAGCAACAATGTCCTCTTCATGGGTAATGAACAGCCATGACAAATGGGGCAGAGAAACTATTTATTTGCATATGTAAATTCTCACACAAGGGAAACATGTACAAACAAGTGTCATTGTAAGGTGGATTAGGCAAACAACGCTTTCTTTTTAGGACATTCTGCAGCCCAGAACATTAGTCAGCACAATTAAACCAGTCTCCATGGAGACTAATGAAATTTCACCATGGTATGAGTTAAATTAGATAGCTAGTTATGTGTTTCCACAGTCCAACTTGAAATCCATTATTGTTTCAGAACAATACAGCAATTGTGCCTAGCTGATCTTTGCCAGCTCAACAAGCTTCTAAGTTGACAATTTGCATATGTTAATATAATTAAGCACTAATTACATGAAACTTGTACATATTCACATGCACTTTCCCTGGGCGCTTTTCAGTTTGAACCTTGGCAAAGTCTTTAACCCTTAGAATGGTTTGAGAGGAAGAAAAAAAGAAACTCTGCCTGTGGGTACAGCCCCTAGGCAGACACAGAAAGGCTCCTCATTTATAAACACAAAGCTTAACCTGGCTTCTCATATTTCTAGCAACAATGACAGAAAATATTTTGTGAATGTGCTAGGGACCAGGGATAAGAGAAAAGGGAAGGGGTGGGGGTGGATTCATCTTTAAAGACTCATAACTAGTATCTTCTCATAGGTAAGTAATAACACTCATTTCAAGAAAAATGCTAAGGAAGAGTTTGCTGTCACTGACACTGTTGAACGTTGGGAGATGAAAATGATTTGACAACAGCAAAAACAGCAAGTAGAAAAGGAAAAAAGAACCAGCAGCACCTAATGAGCTTTATATAAATATATGCAGAGGCAATTAAGCAATGTTAATTACTATGACAGCAGTTAATTGAATATAATTAGATATTTTAAGCCACTGAATAAAGCATAGTTAAGATTAATTTTATTGAGATTAATTGTAAATAAGGATAGATTAACTCTGTGTTTTGACAGGCATAAAAAGTAGTTCTGCAAATGAAGCAGGAGCATGGCCACCAGTCCAAAAATCATATATTATTTTAATGTCACACCTCAGAATCATCTCCTCAATAAACATGACTTTTCAAACCCAAACAGACAGGAATCTTGAAGAAAAACAAACAGCTTGCAGAGATTAAAGAGCCTTTTGTCCTTTTTCATGTGCATTTCTTTTAACAGACTAAATTAAGCGAGTCTGGTGTACGTGTTTTAGGAAGGAACATTTCACACTGAATGGAAAAAATGTTCTATCACATATGAAATTCGTGCAGCTGCGCGGAACTTGGTCCAGATGGTTTTAGACTATAAAACACCCCCAAATGATAGACAGTAGGCCTTCCCAAGATTATGTGATAAAGTCACAATCTTTTATTTTGACCTCCCAAATTTCTGCTTTGTATTATTTCCCATCAAATCACATATTTTCTTTTACAATTGTGTTTCTCCAAGAGGGTTAAAGAAACGTTGCGCCTACTAAGTGTTACGAATAAATGTTAAGCGAATGGAAGAAGGCCTCTATGAACAGATATCAGCTAAATCACTCAGCTCCAAAATGCGATGATAGCCACATGACAACAATGCAATGACAATACTTGGTTATTACAATGGTTACTGGAAATATTTCTTGGGGAAAATAGTGCTAGATGAAAATCCCTTCCAAATACTTTCACACCAAGCTAATTCATGCATACTCTTTAAGAAAATGAACACAGTCTTCAAGAATGCTGAACAAATCACTAATAAGAAAGGAACTTCAATTGATTTTGAAATAAATCAATAGGTGATTAACATAATATTTTTAAAGCAGCAGAATGTATGTGTGTGTATATCTCTCTATATTACATAAACATATATATATTTCCAACACCTCTTAGCTCTTAATCGAACAAGGGCTTTATGCTGTGGAGCCTGGCTCTACATTGCCTCACAACTTCTTTAGGATGCCCTTGGTCTTTATAACAAAAATCCTAAAATGGTCTGTGAAACAAGACTACAACGACAAGCCATTCTGCAGTGAAAGATTTTAAATCATCCAGCCTCTTTTAATAGACTTGAGACTTATTGAGGTAGAAACCATAAAAAATGAAGAAGGGAAATTTAATCCCTGAAATATTGATTTGCACATTAATATCATATAGGCAGAGGGCAATTTGGCTTCG
Organism: Kogia breviceps; assembly: GCF_026419965.1. Taxonomy (NCBI): domain Eukaryota; kingdom Metazoa; phylum Chordata; class Mammalia; order Artiodactyla; family Physeteridae; genus Kogia; species Kogia breviceps. Next base: position 19,330,918 of record NC_081326.1, on the reverse strand, counting down.
TGGAAATGACACATCGTCGACCCTTGGTGAAGTCAGAGCCAATCTAACTGCTGAACATGTCTGAATCTCAAGAGTTATTAAGGGCTTCCCTTCTTGCCTTTATGACTTTTCTTCAGCCTACCAATGCAATCTTAAATGTATTATCTTTAAGAAATAATTGTAAAACCTCAGGGGTTTTCCAGTTAATGGAAGGGAGGCCAAACCACATCAGATTCTGAAATGCAACATTAAACCCTTGCAATCAACAAAACCACCTCAATTCTCATCCATCCAGTGCAGGATCTAATATTGTTATTAGAGATAATCAAATTTCATTGTGTAAATTTAGGCTCATGGTCAGAATGGAAGCAGTAAATTCTGCAATATTAAACAGCGATTTTCTCAGCCTCCTTTATGTTTTCCTTTGCTGGGACAGCATCTTTTAAAATAATCCAACTAGCTCAAAATTAATGGGCAGATCTGGGCTCATCTGCTAAAAACTGCAAAAGATTACAATAAAGCTGAGCGTGTTTCCTTCATTTTTAACTTTAAGTGGCAACTTTCACTTCCTAGATCCAGAGCCCACTCTCCCTGCCTACCCCACAATTGGGTGCTATTGCTTTGACTTACACAGCTGGTTTACCTGACCTTTCTTTGTTCCTTAGGTACATCTCACTTTTCAGATTTATGATATTTCCCCCATATTTCATTGACTCTATCTTCATTGACATAAAAATGAAAACAAATATGAGTTTACTTTTCAAAATCCAAAAGCAACCAGCTACTGAATAAATACACAGTGATACTCTCTCCCCAGTTTATGCCATAAATATTAGAACAGGTTTTTTTTTAATAGCTGTATAAACCTTATGAGCCCCACACTGAAGCCAGGTGCAAGAGGTTAAAACAGCTGGCTAGCCATCTTTTATTTTTGTGTGCCTTCCTGCTGATTGAAACCGCAAACGTTGAAAACTATCAAATATTCCCTTAAGGATTTTTTTTTTTTTTAAGAAGAGGAAGGAAAAAAGAAAACCTTCGTTTTCTTTAATATGCTCCTCCGTGCAGAAGAAAAACTCTAAAACACAATCAGTCACAGAGACTGTGAAATAATCCCAATCCCTCCTTTCTGTTGTATTTAAACCATCCTTTCCAACAACTTCTAGACACAATTGTTTTTATTCTTCAGTTAGAAAAAAGAGGGAAAAAAGAAAGAAAGAGAGAAAGTCTGAGCTTGCTCTGTCAGTTTTGCCAGTAAATATAAAGTAAAACAAGTGTTGATGGCACCGAGAGTGTTACATACCCGGGCTGTGTTTTTGCATTGCTCTCAATGGAAGCGATCGATGCCCGTGTCACTGTCGCGTCCCAATCGCAGCCAAGTCTCAGCCTTAATCTAAGCAACATCCGAAAAGGCAGCGGCAGCCGCAGCCTCTCCCTGACTCTTCCATCCATTCACCCAACTAAAAATATAATACTACATATGAGCTTTAACCACTCCACGTTTATAGGGATCAAGCCACTGAAAATCCAGGAGAACACAATAAAAAAAAAAAAAAAAAAAGCCCTCCTTCTGTCTCTTGTCTCTCTCTCCTCTCTCTTCCTCTCTCTCTCTCTCCTCTCTCTCTGTCTCTCCTTTTGCCATCTACATGATCCTTGATTAAACATGGAACAGAGTTAATAAAAAAAAGGGGGGGGGAGGACTCAAGGAGAGGAAATGCAACTGTCAGAAATCTGGACCGCCAGATTTCCTGGTGAACCTGCCTCTCTGAGTCAGTGTCAATCCACCATCTTCCGCCAGTGAACTTGTCTTTGGGTTTTTGTTTGGTCTGGGGGGGTTGTTGTTGCTGTGTGTGTGTGCTTTTTTTGGAACGGGGGAGGGGAAAGGCAAGGTGGGGGCCGGCGGTGGGGGGAGTAGGGAGACCGTGTGTGTCTGTGTGTTGAGTGTGAGTGTGTATGTGTGTGTAGGGGTCGGGGTGGGGGGGGGGTCCGTGTTCGCGATCTGAACCTTTGGTACCTACAAGGAGGGTGTCTCACCGAACGGTAGCTAAGACCTCACCAGGACCGCGCGAAGTGAGGAGTCGCGTCCAAAGGCGCCCGCCGGAGCCTCGTCTCTGGGCCGGACCCCAACCCGAGCGGCCGAAAGGAACCCCCCGCCCGGATCACAGGTAACAAAAGAAATACAAACCAGTGCACCGTCTTCGGGACTGGGGGTGGGAGGGGCAGGGTGGGGAGCCCTCTGTAACTTGGGCATCGGCAGAGAAACTTTATACAATTCCATGAGAAATTTTATTATTTTTCCGATAGAAAAGAGCAGAAAGGATGGGGGGAGGGGGGAACGAGATAGAAGTAGAAGGAAGGCGAGACCCGACGCATTCCAGCCCCCTCTTTCCTTAGCTGCTCCCGGCCGGAAGGCGCACTTGATGCCGGGAGAGGCGAAGAAGGTGAAGTTCGTTTGTAGACCTGGAAGCCCTTTGGGGGGTGCCGGGGAATAAATCAGTTCTCACAACCGGCCACAGCCCCCCCCCAATACACACACACACACACACACACACACACACACACACACCCCTTGCCCTTCGCCGAAAGGAAAGGAAAAGATTCTTGACCCCGAGCCGCGGGCAGCTCTCCTCCGGTCTAAGACACACCCGGCAGCGAAAGCGCCCCGAGAGAGCTGCGGCCGCCTCCCGGGTCCCCGGCCCCGAGGCCCGGCCATCCCGCCTACTGACGGACCTGTCTGGCGTTCGCCGGCGCCCGGGTCCGCGCCGCCCGCGCTGCCTCCCTCTCCGGCGGGCGGGCGTCTACCTGCAGCCCCAGCCCCGGCCCGCGCCCCAGCCTTTCGGAAGCCCCTGCCCACCGCGCACGGAGCCGCGGGCCTCCGCAGCTCCGGCGCGCTACGCGCCCTTCGTAGAACTTGAGCGAGGGAAGAGGGGTGGTGAGAGGAGGAGAAAACCGAGGCTGAATGGGAGGGGAGGGGAGCAGGGAGAGAAGAGGGAGAGAAGGGCTCCGAGTCCCACCGACCAACGTCCAAACTTTCGGAGGATGGGTGCGAAGGAAGGGTCATCCCGACCGGGGTGCGGGGGCGCGGGGCGACCGGGGGCCCCTGGCAGTGTCCGCGCCGTCACGGAGCTGACAGCTTCCCCGCGCCTCGAGAAAGCCCCGGGCTCGCGGTGGAGACAGAACCCGAAAAGACAGGCAAAAGGAGAGAAAACTGCTCGGCCAAACGTGGATGATCCGCCACTTAATCCAAAAGTTAAATCCCGAAAAACGCACACGCACACACACACCCCAAAGAAAGTGGAAAATCAGGTCCTTCAGTGCCCCCTTCCTCCCTCGGCGGAGCAAATCCTGGAGCCAAAAAAGGGGGAAAGAGATAGAAAAGGGGGGGCAGAGCGGAAGAGATGGTCGGGCTGAGGGGATGTGTGAGAGAGCGAGCGGGAGCGAGCGAGCCAGGCGCTGAGAGGGAGAGAGGCGGAGAGGGAGAGAGAGGGAGCGAAATATCAAAGATTGTGCAAGATCAGGCTGGAAAGATAATCGATACTCGACCTAAATTTAACACAAACTACTCAATAAAAGTTAAAGAAAAAACTTACTTTCCATTTCCCCTGCAGTTCCTACTCGATCTTCGCCTCTTTTTTGTTTTGCTTTTATTTTACTTACAGCTGATCACATCCAAGTAAAACGAGAGGGTTCATTAAAAAATAAAAAAATAAAAAAATAAAAAAAATAATCCTCGAACTTTATTGGGTGAAAATAAAAACGCTGGAGCAGAAAGTGGGGGGCATGGAGCGGTCCTCGGGGGTCCGGGAGGAGTTAAAGCATGTGCCGACCGCGGTCTCGCTGTTTGGTTGTGAAGGGGTTGGGAAAAGGAGGAAAGGAAATGAAAATCCGATATGTCTTTATTCTGCTAATTATTATCGTTTTAGCCCTGTTTAAAAAAATGGCTGATTAAGTTGAGTGCGCATGTCTTTGTGTGTCTATTCCCGATATGCACTCTGGGAATGAGAGAGGAGAGCGAGGGAGAGGGAGAGGGAGAGGGGGGAGAGAGAGGTGTAATTAGTGAGGTGATCAACATTCCCCAGACTGCAAATGACGCGCAGCCCGGACTCGGAGCAGCCCGGGAGCCTCGCGGCTTCCGAAGCTCGGAGCGCTGCGGCGGGAGTCCGGGACGCGGCGACCACGGAGAGGGCAGAGGATGAGGACCTCCGGGGCTCGCACCCCACGCGCCCCTGCGCGCGCGACTCCCAAACTTCATCACACACACACACACACACACACACACACACACACACACACACACACACTGGGCAAGGAGGGGGAGAAAATAAAACATAATGCCGCCCAAAACGTGACCTTTAACCACTCGAAAAAAATTTGTTTTTATTTTAATGAGGCAAAGTAATTATTATCGGACCAGAGATTTGTTTACTAGGGAGCTTTAAGCAGAAAGAGGAGTGAGGGCAATGAAAAGGTTTTCTCTGCTTAGTTTATTCTGCTACGTACAGGAAAGCACTTTAACGGCGAAATGCGGGGTCCTGAGCAAATATGCAGATGTATGTAAATAAAGGGTGCCTGGCTGTGTGCAAATACCGCTCTGCCCAACCTATTTCAAAGGAGGGATTGCACTCTGGATCTGTAGGCACTCAATGTGAACACGTATCTTTCGTTTGTACACGCAGGAAAGAAAACCCAGGGCGTGGAAGATGGAAGCGGTTAGTTTAGTCAAAGTAAACTTTCAAATGAGAATAAGGGATGGTTGCGAGGGTGATAGCGAGGGTACGGTTCTAGCCCTTATGTAATATTTTTGAATATTTTATCAGAATTGCATAAGTTCAGTGTAATAGCTTTAAGAAGACTTAGGAAGAAAACCTTTCATCTTGCGAGTGTGTTGAATTATCTTTCTTGAAGCACATTATGATGAATTTTAAAACCCCACTACAGATCTCATTAGAATGAAATATACTTGGTATTTTCTGGTGCAAAATTTAAGGTGGCTGATCCTCATTTGAAAATCTAATTATCTCTTTCCAATATTACAGATGTGAATATGAGTGACACTTTCATTAAAAGATAATTAACTAAAACTAGGAATAGACATACTTTTAAATACCCCCTACTGAATATGGACTATACTGAATATAGACTATATATATGTGTATGTATGTATGTGTGTATGTGTGTGTATATATATATATATATATATATATATCTCCACTGCTACTCAAAGATAGCATCTTGATACACTGCTATACTGCAGGTCACAAGTAGACACCATCTATGCAATATTTCAAAAATAGGAATTCTAGAGAGAAGGTGAGAGTAACAACTCAAACAAGCTAAAAACAGGAAATACTTTCAATGTCCAGCTTCCTGGACAGGTGAGGCGTCAGCTGCTTTTGAGTTGACAGGCCTTTGAAGTTCTGGATGGCCAGGATCTGCTTCAAAACCTTGTCTTAGGCCTTAAGCACCAAATCTACCAAATACCAACAGAAAGGTTTACTGCACAAGCACTAGGAACAACAGAGCCTGCAAACACACACACTTCTGGGCCTGAAACCTAGCGTATCAGGAAACATTTGGAAAATCCTAAGACTGCTGCAAATGGGATTAAAAACCAAACAAAACACCTGGGAGGATAAAAGCATAGTCCTCAAAAGAGCAGACCTAGGCCCTGATCAGGAAAGCTGGTTGCCTACAGCAGCTGGCTAAGGTTACAATGAAAGTGCAGAGGCTTGGAGTGGAGAATAAACCCTAGATATGGTCTTTATTAAGAGAAAAAAGCAAATCACCACCATAAGAATCTAGGGTTTTAGAAACCATGTACTAGTGTATTAGAAACCAGGACTACTAAACATTAACAGAAAGAAAATTATCTACTTCTCCAAAGACTTCATTCCATTTCAAACTTGTTTGGGAAGAAATCTGACCAAAGCGGACAGCTTCCTAAAATTTTTGAGTTACTGTCTTTACAGCCCCACCTTTACACACAGCAACTGTATCACCGGTGTGCTAGTGGTGTCTGATTGCCCCTCAGTGGGGTTTATCCATGTGCCTTAAGAAATATACATGCCCACGAGGGTAAAATTTAAATTCTCTGTAACTTGCAAGTGAAGAAGGCGTTTATGTAGCGTTACTGTTTACCGAAAAACACCCCAGAGAGCAAAAATTCTGGCTTTAAGAAACAATTTGAGGTGCGTGTAGGGGGAAGAGGGTGAGGGGAAATGAAGGCAGAGAAACTTTCAGGTTCAAGTCAGAAAAGATCAAGCCCTTTGCGGGAGAGGGCTCCATGTACAAGCTCACTGATGGAAAAACCATTTCCTGCGATTTCAGACGGGTAAATGCGTATGACGAAGGAAACACCTGAGAACAATAAGTCTGTTTCAGGCTCAGGTGAAGAAAGGGGTCTATTTCTGGCACTGAAGAATAGGGAAATGATGATCTTTTCGTTTTCAAGTTTTCCTTTATTTCTTTTGCCTTTTTTCTCCCTGAAACATCATCAATAATATTAATGTCATTGATGTCAAAACACCAAACGTCAAATCAGGAAAACCATTTTAAAAATTTGGGGGCTATTTCTCCTCTATGCCCTCATCCCTTCTTTCCTGAAAAATACAGCTGTAGTAGAGTGTGTGTGTGTGTGTGTGTGTGTGTGTGTGTGTGTGTGTGTGTTGGGGAGGGGAGTTATCGAATTCTAAGTAAGAAAACAAAAGGAAGGAGGATTTGTAAGAGGGGCGCCCACTTTTGCAATCCCTTCTGCAAGCGAGTATTTCTCTTCTAGCGTTTGTGTGTGTGTATGTGTGTGTGTTTTCTTTTGAATCATCTCTTCCTCGTCCTCTTTCACCTCCTTCCTAAGAAGAGAAGCTGGGATGAGGGTCGGGGGTTAATGGGCTGAGAGGAAGGGGCAGAGAGGAACTAGCACAGAGTCAAGAGTTTCCTCCAGGGCTCGGCCTTGGAGCGCGTCAGCGCGCGAAGGGGAGCTGGGAGCGGCGGCCGCAGGTCTGCGAGGGGTGGGCCCGGAGGCGCGGAGCGCCGCGCCGCGGGCAGGGGCGCGTCGAGGGGAGCGAGCTCGAGCCCAGCCCGCGGGCTGCTCCGGGGCGCGGGCGCGATCCGCCCGGCTCGACCCGGCTGCGCTGCTGCCCCGCGGCCCCTGGCGCCCTCCTCCTCGGCCCCTGGCTTCGGGAAACCCAGCTGCTCCTCTCAGGTCTCTGCGGACTCCTCGCCGTCAACCTTTGACCCCACACAACACCCCCGCCCCCCCATGCCGCTGTCCCTAAACTCTGCGCGAACCCACCGCCGCCTTCGCTGAACGTTTGTCTACTTTTAATTTCAAAGTGAAACGAGCAGAGGTTTCCCCGCCGCACCCAGAACTTTCCCTAGACCCTCTTCTGCACTTTCCAGGGCTGCCCCGCCGAGCCAAGCCCACTGCAGAGCACTCGGATCCTGACACCCGGCGCCGAGTTGGGGAAGGACCTGAAAGGGCTACCAGGTGGTTAGGTGTTGAGTTGGAAGCAAGGAGTAATTAACATTGAGACAAAAGGTAATTTTCACTCCCAGACTTTTCCTTGGCGTATTTTATTTCCCAAATCTCTGCGGTGGACACTCTGGGCTTTACAATCGGTTTAATGAGTCTTGAGCTGTATGTTCCCCCCTTCCCCCGCCCTGCCCTCGCTGAGTCACTAATAAATACCCCACCTCCCTCTCCCCTGCTTCCCTCCAGCTCAAGACTAGCCCCAGCCCAAGGGGAAAAGGTTCCCAGTCTTTTGACCGCGCTTCCGGGGTCTATAGATGAGCTCAGTTTGAAACGAGGTATTACAAGTGATTTCAGCGTTAGGAACCCTTTATGTCACCACAGACACTTTCAGATCCTCAGCCCCCCTCCTCTTTCCCTCTTTTTGTTGGGTCTCCTCCTCCCGGGGGCTATTTAACAAAGGCAGTCTGTTAACTAACATTTTGTTTAACTCAGCAACTCCTTTCCAAAACACACTTAAACCTGATACCAAGGTCTTGTTATTTTGTGTATGTGTGTGGTGGTGGGGGGGAGTATGTATGTATGTAAGGGGGAGACGATGAAGTTGACAGTGAATCGGAAAGTGCAGGGCTTATTGGGGAAAGTGTCACAAGCATTATATTTCTAGTGAAATAATTCAAGAAATAGTGTGGGAGAGCCACTTCTCATTACTATGAAAAAAAGTATATTTTCTTGAGAATTAAAAAAGGGAGGGGGGAGAATTAAAATATGACCTAACATCCAGAATGGGCACCCTCTTTGATGGTGAGAGTGAACTAGATGAAATGACATTCAAAGACGAAAGGTATTTTGAGTGTGTATGTACGTGTTGTGGGCAGTGAAATCCATCGTTCGCTTATTCCCTCCCCTCCCCCAACCTGGTTCTTCTCTCCTGTGTAGTCTCCTTTTTTTTTTTTTTCCCCCAACATAAAAATGACCCCCTCCTGATCCCGGGTTCTATCTCTGTACTTCCATATCCCCATATATTTCTACCTTTCTAGACTGAAGCCCAGTTTTTGCTTTAACTTCGAAGTAAGTCGGTTTTACCTCCCCCACCCCGAGGTTCTGACCCGGTTGTGTGTGTGTGTGTGTGTGTGTGTGTGTGTGTGTGTGTGTGTGTGTAGGGGGTCATTATGTACAGTTAGACACAGGTAAGGTAAGGAATGGGGAGGGAAGAGGAGTTATAGAGGGTCTGAGGTATAGAGGGTCTGAGGAGGGAAGAATTAAGGGAGGAAGAAAGGAAAGACAGAAAAAGTCAGACGCCCTCTGACCTTTCAGAGGTCAGGGCTCAGACAGTGCTGTGACCTTCTTTCCCCCTAGGCAACCAGCCCAGTGTTTATAAACAAAATCAGGCAGGTCTCTTCCCAAACAATAGCACTTCACTAACTTCATAAGCACTTCTACAGCTCTTATGCAAATTAATGAGGGCCACCACTGCCCCCCACCCCATACACATGCACACTCACTCCATCCAGGGTCACAAGCACACCCTTCTCACAATACAAGGAGATATTTCCAGCAAGAATTTCCAACGAAAATTTTACATTCCGTCTGGGGAAGAGCTCTAAGAGACAGCGATGCAGATGGGAAAAGATAGACAAGTGAGGAAAAACAAAATAAAGAATAACTGATTTCATTGAATAGAAGATACAGTTGTGATCTTTTTAAACCTAAAACATCTACATTTAGTCAATGAAATGCTGTAGAGACAATATATTAACTCCAGCCACTAAATAGAATTATTTTAAAACAGGACATTATATTCATCCAAACATCCACATTTCCAAGACAAAAAAAAAAAAAAAAACCTCCAGATCTTTATAGTTGAAGAAAAGCCATCACCTCTGTATGTAACATCCCTAAATATTAGACACAAAAGCACCATTAAATCCTACAGCAAACAAACAGCCCATCTGATCTAAGTTACAAAATGTATAATTAAATCCATCTTTAATTACAACAGGCAGCTAGCAAGCTAGATGAATCAAGATTTTGAAACAAATGTTGTTTGCCAAGGTACAGAAATGATAGCTTTACATTATATTGTCACCAAAATTCCATTTCAGGAATATAAATTACAAGATAGGAAAAAAAAGGTGAAAGCAAAAAAAAAAAAAAAAAAGAATTAAATGATTTTCAAACTTTTGCTTTAAAATAATTATCAGTGAAAGTCTAACAGAAAAAGGTTAAGGAAAATATACCTCAGAGCAAAAAGATCATCTCCTTTTCTTCTTTGTCTATCAGTCCCCTGTTAAAGCATATGGAAAATGTTTTCAAAATGCCCAGATTTGGCACATTGTCATTGCAAAGAGAGGAGCACAGTGATGTTGTTAGAGAAAATGGGAAATAAATTCAGGATTGGGTGCTGCCTCCTTCAATGCGGATTTATCTAAGTTTAATTTAATATTCCGCAATCACTGAATGATCGCATATAATTCACCGAGATTTTAAAGGGCTTTATTTAAATAACTTGAGCAACAAGAGGATGGAATTTAAACCATTGCGGCCATTGCTTATATATATATTTTTTATTTTCCTATTAGAACTTTAAGTGGCAATTTCTAATAATAAAAGAAAAAACGATAAAGATTTGGTTTTTTTAATAAGGGAGAATGTTAAAGGAAAGCGTTAGTTTTATTAAAATCATTCTGAACGTAAAATCAAAAAGCACAAAATGGTTGTTTGTAAAACACTAAACCTTTAATCGATTTTATTGGCATTCCGATCGATTAGATAAACGGAAATCTATAGCAAACATCAAAGCATTTAAAACATTTTCCCTATCTCATTTATAAACAAAACTTTTCTTTTCAGCAGAAAAAAGTGATTATCAAACGACTAACAGGAAATTCTTCAGATATCAAATTACGATAATAAAATTATTTCCACATGGAAAAGGATAATGACAATGATGATAGTAATTACAATAATGAATAATTCAACAATCCTTTGACATGTATGGAAGAACCTCGAGCAGAACCGCTCTTGAAGGGGGCCACTTTAAAATAAATACTTTAGTTTTAAAGGCAATATTTTTAAGAGACAACTCAAGGGGAGTAGCTTAGGTGTGGCTCTCGGACTAGTCTTAATTTCCCTGCAGTTCCAAGGGAATCAATTTCTTTACCGGCGTTTTCCTTCCAAACTGAGTTACTTCTTATTAGCAAAAATTAATATGCAAATGTCAGTGAGCCCTACCGGGTCTGCAAACTTGTGTCTGAACCTGTCTTTCTCCTTATTCTAAAAGGTGATTTCCAAATTAAAGAAGGGGGGGCGGCGAGGACTGGTCTCCCCAAAATTGAATGGAATCACACATTTGATCCTTTAAGTGAAGGAAAACAATTTATTTAGAGATATAAAAACTGCTATCCGGAGAAATGAAACCATCAGAGAGCTTCTGGCATTCTAGCTAGCTGCAGCAAGAGGAAGTGTTGCTGTGACGGGTATTCTGTTTATTTGTTAAAGAAAATCAATGAGAGAGGCTGTAAAGTAGTTAGTGAGGCGTGTGTTTGGGACTCGCGGTGAATCGTGACTCCGTCAGGGTGAACGAGCAGCTCTTCCTCTTGCCAGAAAAGTCCCTGCGTCGCTCCGAGTCGGGGCGCGGGCTGCACGGCACCTGGTTCCAACTCGCCGGTGCTGCCCCGCGGTGCTCGCGCCACCGCCAGAGTCCGTACAATTCTCTGCCCTTCTCTGCCCTCTGTCCTAGCAGTCGCTCCCTCCAGCTGACAGCGGGTGCCTTCCCACGCCCTCCCTCAGCAGCACACACCTTTTTCCGCCTTCTCTCTTACTGACTCTAGTCGTTCCCTCCTTCCTTTACGCTACAGGTCTGAACTTCTGCACTTCTTTTCCTTCTACTGGAATCTCACTCTTCTGCATCTCCAAGTCCCTCCGGTGAATCGCCGAATATTTCCTTCCTACCCCGCCCCTCCCCCGTTTCTCTCTCACGCCATTTATTTAGCACCCGGGTCTTCTTACCCTCGCGCTCCTATCCTCTCCTCCAGACATTCCAGAGAGTTCTCATCACACCAGAATGCACTCTCTTTCTCCTCCTCCTCCTCCCCCTTGGATTGGAGAGCCGGGATGGGGGGGCAGGCGGGGGGGGGGGATTGCGAGTTCAACTCACAGGGGTTTTATTCTATTCTTTTAACAGCTTTACTTTCCCTTTTCTTCTTTGCGTAACCTTCACCTACCTACTAATTTATAACAGAAGCGGTTTCTTTCCCTTTCATTGCCTAGTTTACGGTTCCGGTCCGGGGTTGTGAGACCCACGCACTCTCCGCACCTCCCCCTCCCCGCCCCCACCAGCCCGCATCGCCCCCGCCGGCCGTGCTCCCCGGCAACTATTTTCATTTACTCGGTTGCCGTCTAGTTGCACTTTCTCTTCTCGGAATAAGTTAGCTATCCAGATTTAAAGTTCTCTTTATAGCCCCTCTTTATTTGTCAAATTACTTCGTTGCCCAAATGAAGGGAGGGGGTTTGGGGAGGCGGTATATCACCCACTTAAGTCTCTTTTAACACCCCAGTCCCACCCCCAGCCCGGGTAATATCTTAAGTGAATAATAACGAATTCTGGACGATTTTGCCTCTCAGCGCGTGCAGATTGCTTATGAGTTATTCCTGAGCGGGTCTCAAACTCCTCACTTGCATCTTCTGGCTTCGAGTGGTCATCCTTCCAAACTTCCCCCCTTTCCTCTCCTTCCCTCCCCGGCAGCCCTGGCTGCGAGCGGAGCTCAGTCTAAAGACCTCGTCCTCTCGCTTCTTGTTTCTTGCTGCTGCAGCTGCCGCTGAAATTCGCTGCGGCCGCTGCCTCTTCCCGCTTTAATCCCAGACCTCCAGTCATTGGGCAGCTCCTCAGAGGCAAGAAGTCAACACCATGGCAACCCGACAAGCCTATCAGATCACCGGCTGGTGTGACAGCAGCAACACTGCAGGCTGGAGTGGGCTGGGCAGAAGAGCAGAGTGGCCTCTACGCTCAGGTACACAGTCTGGGAGTGGACAGCAGCTGTCAGCCTCCACGGTCCGGCTACACAGATGTGCACCACCCAGTTCATACCCCTACCCTGTGTCCCCTCGTAGGTCTGGAGGAGGAGGAGGAGGAGGAGGAGGGGAGAAAAAGAAGGAGAAGGGATGCAAGTACCATTGGAAGGGCTTCAGAAGAGACTTTCAAGCTAAAGTAATCAAAGCCCTAGGTATTGTAAACGAAAGATGCCTTGTGCCCCAGTATTCCATGAAACCAAATCACAGTAGCCTCAGAACCAAATTTAAGGGGTTTGCACAAAGGTGTGGGGCTTTTCTTCACCAGTTCTGTCACTTGCTTGAACAAAATTAATGAAACATTCAGTTCTGGAGTTCCAAAAGGATACAAGAAACTGTGGCACTTTTAACTTTTACTGTCTGCTAAGTGTTGGATTCTACAAAAGCTCAACATCACTTTCAGCCATGCTAATTGCTTTGGAAATGACCTAAACTTTACCTGAAACTGCCTTTGCCTTGTTCTTTCCTAAAATGTGTGCTGCGTGTAATGTGTGTTCTAGATCTTGATTCTCTAGAGAAGAAACAGAGAAGACTAGGAAATGTGTAACTGGGAAATCGGTGTGTCCCTCTTGGGCCTACCCAGCCTTTGTATTTCCTCCTTTTCCTTAAGAAACTCCCAAGTAGGCAGATGGAAGAAGACAGGACTTTCACTAATATTTTAGAACATCTTGTTAATGAACATGAAATAGATAGAAACTGCATTTTTCGTTTGTGATTTTAAAAGCACACAATGTTTTTGAGAAACACAACGTGTTATTTCTCCATTATAATTCCACTGTGAAAATTTTGACAAACAATTGTATAATATGTTATCATTGATCATATAAACCCCTCTATCACTTATCTCATCGTTGATTTCTAAATTTCAAAACATGCATTTGTCTGTTGAACTTGGAAAAGACAGAGAGAGAAATCCATTTAATATTGAAGTTAATGTGTTGTATTGAGGAAATCTTGTATGAATTCTAAAATCTACCCTTAAGTCCACTTCACATAAACACAATTCACTAAGTAAACAGCTTTCATATTGATCTAACATTTTAACATTTTTAGGCTCTCAGTGTGTATTTAAATTATCCTTGGCATGCACAAAATCCTAGAGAATTGGAAAGGTTTCTTAAAACAGCAATTGTAATATTAAGCAAGTAGGACAGAGAGCCAATTTTTGTGGCTCTAGAGAAAAATTCAATGAAATCTTGAACTTCATTTCCTTACTTTCTCTATATTTCATTGTTGATGGATCCTAATATTAAAACAGTGCATTTTCAAAATATAATTTATTACAGACCCCAAACGGGTATAATAACTGATATTGGAGAAACAGGTCATGATATATTAGAGAAAACATTTGGACATAGTATGATATTCCCTGTACCGAAACTCTAATAACATGCTGGTAACATTTTCTTATTCTGTGCCACTCTGCAGAGTTGTTCAGTGAAGAACCGCCAAGCACACAGAACTGAAATTTGGTTATAGTTTAAATGGTTATTTCAGTGCCAAGTTATTGACATCCTTTAATATTTTTGCCTAGTTCATATCACATTTGCCACGTACTGAGTGTTTACAGTGGGAAATGTAGGAAGAAACATAATACCACAATTTTACATTAAAATGCATATCTTTAATTCGTTATCTCCCAGAAACCAACTTGTAAATTTAAACTGTTTTTAAAGAGAAGTTAAATAAAGTGTGCAAAAATCTTTCAGTACATTTTGGCTTCAGTAAGAATAAAGGAATACAGGAAATATGATAACATTAAAAATTTTATTATTTCATTTAATGAATGGTACATCCTCAGTTAGTGGAATACCTTCGGTTCTATAATACGACCTGTGTACGGCTGTGCGTCTGTATGCTAGTCAAAGATGTGAACAGATACTGTCATTCAACTGTTTTTCTATATGTAATATTTCTAATTTTAAAAATTAAAATAAGATGAAGTTCATAAATTAATATATTACATTTAAATGAAAACAAATATCTAGATATTCTATTAGATCCTTTGAGTTTCTTAGAAATGATTATTTTTTCTCTGCTATGTATAGATTATCTAAAATTAAACAATTTTTGCATATATTATGCAGATATTTATTTTGTAATCATAAATCAATTTAGTGTCTACCCTTAAAAATACCCTCAGATTATACATATGTGACCATCTGTTTAAACACAGATTTACATACATACCACACACATGTTGCTAGTCAGCTCCACGTTCAGATCTTTACATTTAAAGCTATTTTCCGTACATTTAGTGTTTTCACCATAGAATGCTGTTGGAAGGAGGGAATTTCTCTTTTTAGCTAATGAATAAGATGGTGGAATTAAATGTAGTCTAAGTGCTAAATTTAAAAAAAAAATCTATGTAAGAATGCCTTGCTCATTTTCAGCAGAATGGATACCGTCTCCATAGAGTTCATTCTTGACCTTACCTGAGTAAGTATTTTAACTTAAAGTATGAGATGCACCTAGAGGGGTAAAACATTGAGCTTAATAGGAAGACAGTTAATAACCTTTTTTCATCCTTGTGCACTATCAATCATGGCTGTCACCAGTCTGCTGAATCAAAGCAAAAGTGTTCTTCACAGATGACTGATTAGAAACGCAAAATCACAAGATCCATCTTCATGGTCACTTTTATTATAGTCATTTTTAAACTGACAGCAACATGCTCAGTTTCAGCACACTGGGCATCACAAATAGTGTCACTCAGTGCAGCTAAGCATGAGAAGAGGTTGGTTGGATTATACTTAAAAATAATTAGGCCCTCAACCCTTTGTGGAGCCAAGAAAAAAGGTATTTCTCTCTCCATCCCCCGTATCCTCCCCTACCCCCATAACTCACTTTGATTCCACTGTATCATTAGTTTATATCATTAATTTACCATCTTGAAAAGAGGTGATCATGGTATAGTTTTATCCTCGTTAATTATCTAGGAATTAGGGAATGAATATGTCCACTTGGGAGTTACAGGTGACTTTTTGTCTACCACTTTTTGTCAACTTCATGACAAACATCATTGTTACCCTTATAGTTAAATTGGGTTCTTTTTATCTAGAAATGTGTTCTTAGACTAAAAGCCTCAGGAGTCTAGGTAGTCAGGTACTAGTAAATGATACTTGCTATGAAGTATCATTGAGGACATCTATCTGTTGAAGGTATCTAATAGCATCCCCTGGATGCTGTAGCATTGGAATTACTGGGATTATAACTATTTACATGCATAATCTTAAGGTGGTCAAGATATTAACTATTAGGTGGCTATGTAAATTCTTTTCTTACCCCCTACATTACTTCCTTTTCAGCCCTAGAATACGGAAGCAATGACAAATTTGAAAAACCAACAAGCAGAAATACATAAAAATCATTAAACTAGGAGGTTTGAATCAGTTATGGCTGAATCAAATGATAAGAAACTTTGTCTTTACTTAGAATCTTGATCTTTATGCTACAAAGATTACCCCTTCAGGTTTATTTCATGCTATTTTCATACATTCCTTCAGAATATTTTGTAATATTATAAGGTACTAATGATACAAATATTTAGATGGGAAAATTTTAATAGAAATATTTCAAAATATGTTGTGATTCTCGTGCCCATTTTACAAGCTCCTTATTTCATGTTTCAGAAAAGAAAACCCAATTGAATTTAAATTCTAATTTAGTAATTTTAACCAAAATACCCATTTGAAATTTCTATACAGTTATCTTTTCCTTTTATCTCAAATGTTCATTTCCTTGTTAGCAGCTGAACACACTCACGTAGAGGAAGAAGGAGAGAGAAGAAAAATTATCAATGATAAAATTATCAATGATATTTCTCTATATAGTATAATGCCTTCATATTCATTAAAGTATTCTACTTTAATACCTCTCTGTAAATCTATCAATTCTTTTCCTCCATCTCTACAAGCAGACACACACATACACACATACCTACACTCCTTTATTGCTTTATTCTAGGTTATGAGAATGCTTTTCTTCTCTGCACAAAATATATAGATTGACAAGACATATATAATGATTTATCTATACTTATATAGATAGTAATAGGTGTACAAATGTACTCTCTATGTATAAGAAGGCTAACATTAATTTCCTTAAATACTGTACTTTGTTAATACATATTTTTCTGTAAAATGGAGACATTATGAAATATCTCAATTAGCTATTTAGTTTGATTTTACATTCTTAGACAAATGAAATTGTCTTAGAATTTGAATAGATACATGTGTTAGTTGATATTTTAAAATATTTACCCTTTATAAAAATCAATGACAATAGTTACCGATATATTGTTAAATATGTAAAATTAGGATTAAATGAAATGCTTACATATTTTAAAAGCTACATAGTCGCATAGATGACAATGTAATAATCACCTTAATGGCTTCATTTTCAGTTTAATGACAAAACCGACCAAATTTGTGTGTGTATATGTGAGTGTGTATGTATGTGTGCTTAGTTTAGATAAATTTATACTTTTATAAAAGATAGTATCCCATAGAATTCAATATTATTTTTTAAAGTTAATTTTTGGTGTAAAATATCCTTTTTGACTAGGTTATACTAGTCAGAATATTTATAGAAAAGAAGATTTATTTGAAATAGCTGGACTCACTATAGCACATTTAAGCTACTAAAACTAATTTAGTGAAATGATATGCATGATTTTTGCCATCATCTTGGTAATCTGTATAGGCGGCCACTATAGATCTTAAACATTAATCTTTAATATGCATCATAAATATGAACATTCATAATGTTTATAAAGATTATAGATCTGGAATCATGTTTTCCTCTATAGATGGGTCTTAATAAACAGAAAATAAAAATAATTTTCCTTTATATTTTAGGAATTTAATCAAAGCTATTTAAAAATTAGTTTCTTGTGAAAGTTACTATGGAGAATCATTGAGAATTTTATGTTTTGATGTAATTTGAAAACAGCATTCACTTACATTTAAAGCATTAGAGTTAATTTAGATAATTTTTTGGGAAAAACTACCATGTCTTTATTTACCTGAAATGTTTATCAGACTATTTTGTTGCTGTAAGTTTAAAAACGTATCTTAATTTGTGTGCATTGCTTGTGCTTACGTTTGCTTCATTCAGAATGTTCTTGTGTTTAAGTGAATACATAAAGTATACAATCTTATTTAATAGTAGAATATCATCGGACATATGGACTAGCAAGAAATCTCATAATTTAGTTGGTAGAGGTATATTTAATATATAAATACATATTCATCAAAGAATATTTTAAACTGAAAAAAGACAAATGAAATGTTTGTGCATTTCATTTGGGGCTGAAATTTACATTTGTGCATTGCATGTGATATATGATATATACATACATATACACAATTACACCTAAATACTCTCAAATTTGATTACTGACTTCTTTAACTAGTAAAATGCTGTCACATACAAATATCACAATTATCTTTGCCATACTTGGTTTATGCAGCCTGAATATGCAGTTATGGCATTTCTCTCTTTTCTGAGGTATGATTTTCCCTCGATACTGGAATTGTTCTTTGTTGAATCTTTGTGATTAAAAAAAAAGAAAGCTGTTATATGAGTGTCAGTTTGCAATAAATGTGTGAAAAAATGTACAGTCAGGATAGACTGGCCATCTTTCAGTGTGTCTTTTCTACCTGGGCTTCAGGGCTCCAGCTCCGTACCAGTGATATTTAAAGAGAAAGGAAACGAAAGCAAAGGTCATACAAAATCACCTTTAACATTTTATAGCAAAAAAAAGAGAAAATTTTGAAATATTTACAATAATTTGTTATGTAATTTTATTTAAATTTTTTTTCTGTATTAATTTTCAAAATCTACTATTATAACTACAACTCATTTAAAATTGTCATTGTGTTCAACTCTTACTTCTTACTTACAGAAAAAATATTCAGTCCTCTAAAATCTTTAAACCTGAAATTATTATTTTCTCTACCATCCGTATTCTCCAAAGCTTTCTACCACTCACCCACTAAAGCTAAAGAATGCATTTTATAACAAATAGACTATTTTGATCAACATGCACTATTTTACCTTGAACTTCAGTTGACAAAGAGATATGCAAATAGATTTAATGACAACTTTTCAGAATGCACCCCAAGATGTTAGTGATGTTTTCAAGTAAAAAATTTAGGATAATATGATATAAAGATCCTTTTTTCTTGATAGCTAAAGCTTTTATATGTAAACCTTCACTTATGTATTACACAACCACTGAAGAATTTTAATGTATTGCAGTTCATTTTGCAATATTTGCACAAACGTTCAGAGTAGTATTATGTTGCTTAGTTATTTCATTATATTATATTTCACATTTAGATTTTCATTCGAATTTTCCCGTTTTCAACATTTGGATATCATCTCATTAGCTATCATAAACCAGTAGTTTAAGGAGGGGTAATTCTGAAATGTAAACACCCCTTCTAGAATTTTACAGCATTGCCATGGCAGCATTACTTTCCCCCAAACATTTCCCTGTTATGATTATAAGAAAAGATCAGATGCTGTGGCAATCTTTTTCATATGTGATCTTTCTTTCGAATTATTTTCAAAGTCAACCGTCCTTAGACCTTATTTTCATCTCCACAAAGCATTAAGTTTTGCTTCTTTGTAAAATATTTCTTCATAACATATCTTAGTTTAATTCACTTTTAGCAAAAGAAACACCCAAGCTCAATCTGGAGACCTCCTTCCAACATAATTTAGCTGGACCTTTTCTTAGTAAAGGTTTTCTGGTTTTCATTTTCACTTCATATTCTCAAATAAAAGATCCTTTGTTGTCTACCATTTGATTGGACTTAATGAAAAACACTCCATTTTAACTTAACAGTATTTCCTTTTGAATTTATTATATTTAAGAACACTGTCAAAAATCAAACATTTAATCTCAGGTTTTTGTATTTCAAAATATATTACTATCACATGGCTCAGTGAGGTGATGTAAAAAGTATACTGAAAAGATTTCAAAAAGAAAAGCAAAAGCGAAAAAACCCAGCTTCATTTTAATATGAAACTAAATACTATGGCTAATGTGCAGATTGGGTGCAGCAGCTGACTGTAAAGTCGAACATGTGACAGGGTGCCAACAGCGGAATTGTGCAGTATTGACTAAATGAGGTTCACTGATTTGTATTGAGGCTAATATCTTCTTTAAACAATTCCGTGTAAATTGTGCGTATAAAGTCATTGGAAGCTATTTCTCAGGACAGCCTCGCTGGCTAGCTACCTGCTGGAGTGAGGAAGATAATCAATAGGAAGAAATAGAGCCGAGCATGAGTCTGGGAAGCTTCAGAGCAGTTAATGCTGATAAGAGTAGATGATGTCAATATTTGGGAATAGCACAACTTTAGGATAATAGACAAAAGAGAAGTGCATATGCTGCAGTGTGTTCAAACAGGGGCAAAATTAAAAGCCTAAGTGGCAGATGATGCCCTAGGCTGCAAAAGACATTATTTATTACAGGTATTGGTAAATTTCTCCTGAAATCCAAACAGAGCAAGATGTTATATGAAAAAGGTACCGAACTTTTCTCAGACGCTTAAATACCCATTTCCATTTCAATGGCCAGAAGGTGTCTGCTCATGATTAGTCTAGGAGAGATTGTCCTCCAAACATCTAGCAGATATATATTTTTACATATGTAATATTTCATGTCTCAGGAAGAAATTGTATTTTTTTCAATTCTCTAAGTTGTTTCCAAGATACAACAAAGAAAATAACTTGTAAAAGATAAATGAAAATAGGCTGTCAGTCAGAGGGTGATACCAAAGAAATAAACGAACCTAATTGCCTTTGCATATACTTGTGATTATAGCAGACGCCTTATTTTGTAAAGGTAGTAGACTTATTGGAAGTGAGGTAATGGTATATTTGTACTAATCTAATACTGAAAATCAGTTTTCCTCTTGCTGTCAGGCAATGAAATTTTGTTCTTCTGTGCTGATCTCTCTGTTGATGTATTATGACATAGTCTGTCAACATGAACAGATATGTGGAAGGAGATTAGGTGACTGAGACATACAACCTACATAGAACTCTTCTTGAATTTTAAGCGTGTTATCGTGTTTGGGTACAACAAGTAAGGCTGTGCCTGCTTTAAGATGCTGTATTTTTACATAATTTAAGCCCAAGCAAAACAGGTGGCCTATGTGACAAAGCTTTCATCCTGAATGAGTGAGCTAAATCCAAAACATGTATTTCAGAATACCTTTTTAAAAATCCCTTACACATCATAAGTTGGTTCCTTTAAGAAAAAAAAAAATTGCAAAATATAAAAGTTTCTCGACAAAGAGGAGAAATCCTTTCATGGACACGTGATTATCAAACATAGCCATTTTCTCCTAAATTAAACAATTCCACAACTGTTCCATGCTTTTATTGTCACAGATGTTTTTATTGTTTGGTGTTAGATATATATCAACACATAATTCTGAAGTTAGGTAAAACAGCCAAGCTTTGATAGTTTTCACTTAAAATCAAATATAAGAAATGTTATTAGAAAAGCAAGTATATTTATCTGGGACCTAACATTGTAAACATTATTTTTACCCATAAAAATACAGAAATAAATAAAATTTACCCCTGATATTCATTTTATGCTTTTATTTTAGGAATAACTCTTTATTTTGAAAAAAAAAATCTTAATTTTTTACCAAATCACACATTGGAGTTATTAACCCAAGGCACTGGATTCCAATTAAAATAATTTCATATTCCAAATATATAATCTTTGTAAGCTTTCCTACAAATAAAATTTGCTTTTAAAAAAATTACAAGTATGTTGTCATAAATCCTCTCTTTTCATCTTAAATACAGAGAAATAAAAGATCCTTGGTCATTCTTGAATTCTAAAGAAGGTTTCGTTTCAAATAAAATATGAATTTTGATTTAGAGACACAGAAAAAAATCTTTTAAGATCTATACTTCAACTAATTTGTTAATCTTGTGCCACTTTTAGCATTTGTCACACATATAGACCAGGAAATTGGCTCCATCTCATTCTAGCTCTGTATTGAATTAAAAACCTCCACTGCAAAGAAGAGCATGATGTGGGGAAAGAATAAATTTAGTTCTTTCTTTACTAATGCACATATATTTCCATACATTTCACATCCTCAGGGAGCCTATGAATGCATTCAATAAATACAAAACTATAAACTGTAATTCCAGAAAAGGGAAAGGTTTAAACAGTTTTCTGATTTTAATATACCATTTTAAGTTTGAAGGATGAAAATTAAATAATTTCATACATTTTATTTTACTTTTTTTTTTAGAAGACACCTTCAGTATTAGAAATAAATCTAAAATAATGAATCTTAGTTGTTCCTTCCACTTGGATAACATTAGCAGTTTTAGATCAAAGCAAATTAAATATCAGCAGTGACAAATTGAGAAAAATGTTTTATACCAGTTGAATCTATGTTTGCATTCAAACCACCAAAGTCCACCCTGGCTAATTTAGTAGACATTGTATACAAACCATTTACGTACAGACATTAAAAGGAGGGTCCATTCCTATTTCGTGTTTCTAGGCTGACAGAAAGGTAGTTTTCCATAAAGTGTAATAATAATGGATAGATTTTAAGCATGATGGGTGCATTTCTATGACAATTTTGTTAAAAATGAAATATGCCCCACAGGTGAAGGAGATTACTAACCCTGATATAGACTCTCTGAAGGTATAGTTCACTATACTTTCATGCATTTGAATCTGTGACTGTGCTCTGAGGAGACCGTGCAGTGTGGTAGATTTATGATGGCCTCATGGAAACCGGAAACAGAGCTAGCAAAGATTATGGCATACTTGTTCAGAAAAATGGTGAACTGAAGGTCCCTGATTTACACTGACATGTATCTCGATGAAACCATAGTTTGCAAATTGCCTTGAGTAATCATCTTTTATTAAGTGCTTGATAGCTACATAAATGTACATATCTATTTTAAAACATATCAAGAATGCTGATACTGTATTTGCAAGAGTTTTCTTATAGATCTTGAGGTTAAAAATATTTTACTTACCTATTTCTATTTTCTAAATACCTTAGAAATTAAGATTCAGTAAAAAAGTCATGTCAGTTAAGAAATACATTCCATAATGTCAGTAGTGAAAAACTAAAAACTCCAGTAGTATGAAGAATTCTGAAAAATTTCACTGTATATGTGCATATTAACTAAGAGGTTTAAAGTCTTTAAGGTTTTGGTTTTTTCACATTTATGTTATTATTCAAGGATAAAGAAAAGACTGAGCTTCACCTGTCAACTTAAAATCCATCACTCCCAGACTCATTCCTGTTTCAAGTGTTTAATCAACATGGTCTTGGTTTGAAGGATGTAGCTGTTTCTCCCTTATTTTGTGAGGCCAGGGAAGATACTTCCTGCCTAATTCAGGAATGAAAATTGTGCACATATATGCTCATAGACTTTTTTTTCCCTACGGGAAGTCTTATCTGTATATGATTAGAAATGACAGAATGCATGACACACACTTGTAATCATTCTGCTATGCATTTCCAATTCCTGAGAACTTTATTCCTCCCCATCCCTTTTTATTTTTATAATAGTCGATAGTGTCACTATTTCAATTTAGAAGATACACCATTTTTTTCTCCAGGTCTCACAGTACCAATTTAGATGCTCCTACTTAATCTGAGAAATTAATGTTTGGGGAAACACGAAGTGTTACGTGATTAAAGCTTTGAAATTGTTGAAACCACAGCCCCTTTAAAATCCTCATTCTTTTGGTGCCGTTCTCCTTGTATTTTACAGCTGAGGGGTTTGGATGCTTAATGCTGGCATTGTGTGAAGTGGGTGTTCCTGGAAGTCACACTTATGAATTATTATGTGCCCCAACTGCTTCCGGGCATAAAATTTCTCTAACAGACAGCAGCTGACAGATTGGGAGAATCTGGCACAAAGTGTCAGATAACGTCTAACTGTAATGTAAGTTTTGAAAGTATCTTTTGGGTCTCTTTTCTTAGGGATTTAGCAAAAACAAATGGAATATATAGACAGCACATATTTTTGCTAGTGGCCTTACCTCTTTAGCACAGCTCAGCATCTCAGGATACCTTTTTTTTTTTTATGGTAAGAAACATATAACATGAGATTGACCCTCTTATCAAAATTTTAAGTGTACAGTATTCAACTATAGGTGCAAGACTGAACAGCCAATCTCTAGAATTTTTCCATCTTACGTAACTGAAACTTTTTACCCAACTCCTTATGTCCATGTTCCCAAAGCCCCTGCAACCATTTTACTCTCTGTTTTTATGAATTTGACCATTTAGATATTTCATGTAAGTGGAATCATGCAGTATTTGTCTTTCTGTGACCACCTTACTTCACTTAGCATAATGTCCTCAGGGGACATCAGGATACCTTTCCGGGTCTAGCCTTATTCTCCCTTTCCTTGAGGGGGGGGTCACAGAGAAGGGGATCAGTTGGAATGCTCGCCATGGAATAAAACAGTTCACTTACTAGGAGACTGCGGTGGGAGGGGAGTCGGAACAGAAAAGCTGGTGGATTTTTATAGGAAACAGGTACAATGAGGCTCGTAGCCACCATTTTCGTCATTGATGACGGCTGAGAAGTGAAGTGAATGCTAATTGCGTGTTCATAGTGTGATAAGGGCTTTGCTTACATTGTCACATTCATCCATTCAAGTCCCCACTGAGGTAGATACTCTTATTATCCCCACTTTGCAGACGAAGGAAATCAAAGCAGAGAGGTGAAATAACTTGCGCAAGTTGGTAGAGCCCTTCAGTACTAGACATGGGATTCAGCCTTCCCCTGAGAACTGTCATGCTGCTTCCCTAGTAGTCGCTTAGTAAAAACCGGTCTTTGAATCCAAGGAAGTAAAAATGTAGTCTGTGTCAATGGAGGAGAAACAGTTCTTCTGTCTTTTCTCCTAGCTAAGAAATAAGGAGAGAGTGTATCCTTGGCCAAAGTCTGCTGACTTTTTCTAGCTATTTTGTCCTAGGGTAAACAGGGTAAACCTATCAGAGTTAGATATATTAATACATCCTAGGGTACAGATGTCAGAATGTTCAATGTGGCAGCTTTAATCTTCTAGGCTTCTTTGGTCGTCTGGTGTCCAGAACCCAACTATGCTCAGTGGTGTGAATTTACCGATGGGTTTGTAGAAGATGCACAAATTTAGTAAAATCCAAATAGTCCACGTGAGGGGATCTGTTTTCAATTACGTGTTTCTGTAACATTAATAGGAGTTATTGATGGTTTCCACAACTGTATACAGTTTCCACAACTGTATTCTTTGGTGGTACTTGTTGCATTTACATGCTATTGTATGAGATCAAGTATAAACCTATGGTTCAGTGGGAGATTTATTGTTTTTTACTCCTTAGATAGGATTTAGTGCTTAACTTTCTATATTCTCATCAATGATTGCTTTTATTATTTCTTCTGCTTTCACTTTTGTTCAAAAAGACATTCATTAAAAATTACTTGTTTTACTTACTCATGAGTTGCAGATGATGTGAAAATTGGTGATAACCCATTATGCCAAATCCTATCACAGGTGTATACTCAGTTGAGGTAATACAGATATTTTGCTTCATTAAAAATTATAACATTTACTTATGTGTACAGGATGCTTTGTAAACAGTAGGTGCTCAATACCTGTTAACCAAGAAAATACATATTTGCTTTGATTAAAATATGATTTAAAAGGACCACAGGCCTTTGATCTCAACATTGGTTATTCAGGTTTGTTACATTAAAGATTACTTTTTGCCCCCCTTAGGCAACCATGAGGATGAGGATATAGGCAAATACAGAGTGCTGGCACCTGTAATGTTGGAGACAGGGAATGTCAGAGGCGCACAATTATTATTCAGCAAACAATAGAGCGAAGTACATACGAGTGGAAGCATTGGAATCAGTGAAAAGAGGGTTAGAATTCTAGCTCTAGTTAATATGGTGTTGTGATCCTAAACCAGTTATCAATCTCTTCAGACCTAGTTTGCCTTGCCTTTTCTATAAAGTGGGTATTATAATAATAGGGAGAGATGCCTCAAGAGATGGTTTTTAAATATTCTGTGGAATAGCACAGAGCCTGGCATTGTGTAAGTACTCAGTAAACTTTACCTGCCCCTATTAATATGTAGGATATTTTGATGGCTCTAAGTATATATTGGTTTGTTATTTGAAAATTTCTGTTTTGGGTATGTTACACAAATGAGTGATCTTTCAAATCAAAAACTGTTTTATTTTGAGGATTCTCTTAAGAATCAAAGCAGACTCAAATGCAAGAGGAAACTCTTTAAAAACAGAGTTGTAATTAAGAATATTATGATTCTATAAACTTGTTGAGTTCAAAACATGAAACTTGAATAATTTGGTCTTATATGTGATAGAAATAACCTATAAAAATTTTAAATTAAGTAGAATTTTCCTTTCATAGTTGGCATGGGATTCACATTTTTTTTTAACATCTTTATTGGAGTATAATTGCTTACAATGGTGTGTTAGTTTCTGCTGTATAACAAAGTGAATCAGCTGTACGTATACATATATCCCCATATCCCCTCCCTCTTGAGTCTCCCTCCCACCCTCCCTATCCCACCCCTCTAGGTGGTCACAAAGCACCGAGCTGATCTCCCTGTGCTATGCAGCTGCTTCCCACTAGCTATCTATTTTACAGTTGGGATTCACATTTTTGAACTGTGCTCTGGCTACAATGGTGAATGACTTACTGTCTCTATATTTTATTTTATTTTATTTTTTTTTTTTTTTTTTTTTTTTTTTTTTTTTGGTGGTACGCGGGCCTCTCACCGTTGTGGCCTCTCCCGTTGCGGAGCGCAGGCTCCGGACGCACAGGCTCAGCGGCCATGGCTCACGGGCCCAGCCACTCCGCGGCATGTGGGATCCTCCCGGACCGGGGCACGAACCCGTATCCCCTGCATCGGCAGGCGGACTCTCAACCACTGCGCCACCAGGGAAGCCCATGTCTCTATATTTTAAAACCTTGAAGCTTGATGGCATGTTTAATGACCAAAATTATGATGTAAGAGCATTAAGGTAAATATTAATTCCATGAGACTAATTTAAGAGTGTGAAGTCAGG
The DNA here is from genome assembly GCF_026419965.1 of Kogia breviceps. Taxonomy (NCBI): domain Eukaryota; kingdom Metazoa; phylum Chordata; class Mammalia; order Artiodactyla; family Physeteridae; genus Kogia; species Kogia breviceps. Next base: position 19,304,298 of record NC_081326.1, on the reverse strand, counting down.
ATTTAATGTATGCTGTGGGCTAGTGAGAATGCCATGTTTTTGCAAACGTTCTAAAGCTCTACATCTGTCACTATTGTGTATGTATGCACGTGTGTGTATGTGTGTGCGCGTGTGCGTGTGTGTTCATGAACTGAGAAAACAAAATGCCATGTTTGTAGGAAAAGAAATAGTGTTCCTCTCTCACTCTTAAGTGAAGAATCTATTTCCCTGAAGGAATAATTACGTCCATGCATAAACTGGCAGACAAGGCTTATGTTACACAGTCATGTAAACAGTGAAGTTGTTATAAATAGCGAAATTTCTTCAACAGAAGTAGTAATATTTATGATGTTTTCCACATTCTTTCATTTTTAAGTTTTCTGCTTTCTTTCAAAGTCTACTGGGCAGTGCCCTACATAACTTTTGAGAAAGGAAGGCAAAGCTCTTTCCCTTCATCACTGACAAGAAAAACAAATATCCCATCTCTTCCTGTCCTTTGACTTGGGTGACTTGTGCCCTCGTGTGTGACCACAAGGCACCCTTTCTGTTGACAGTTACAAGCAAAGTAGAGATGCTCTGTCTGACTGTATGCACAGTCCAAATAAGCCAGGATGGTTAAGGATGATTTAGGCAGCAAAAGTGTAGGTGTTTGAAGCACTGTATAGCCATCTTGCTGGACACTTAGACAAAACAGACATAAGGACAGAGATTGAGCATTCCTAAATTTTCGACCATATTTCATTCATAAATGAAATGATTAGATGACTTAGGATTTTCTAACTGCTAGAGACAAAAGAATTTCTCATATTAGATTGTTGAAATGAAACCCACTTTTCAGAGTCTATAAGCTGTATTTGGTAAATTTTCTCCTTTTTTTTTTCCAAGAACGATATTAGGCATTATTTTCTATTCTAATTTGTTATTAATGTTAAAAGCATGTCTGACTGCCATCTATTATCACAGGTGTCATCAGATGGAAATCTAGTTCTTGAGCTTAACTCTGATATTCTGTATGCCAAGACAAGTGGGAACCAAATACATCTCTAATGTGGATTTCCTCACCCTGGACTGTTGCTCTCTCAATGTAACCTTATGATAGAATTGAAGTGATATATATTCCAAATCTTTTGAAAATCATTTGTTCTTAACCCGAAAACCCAAGAGTAAAGAATGCCTACATGCCAACAAGAGAAAGGAAAACAACTAACTGGCAGAAAAAGAGATAAAGAACACGAGCAAACTTTGTTAATCTTTAGTCTTTTCATTAGAGATTTACTCGTTCATATAACTAATATATCTTGGGTGCTCACAGGGTGCCTGAAGGAGAGGCATTGTAGAACTGGAGGTGCAGAGTACAAACAAGACTAGAATTCCTACCTATTAAATGGGAGTGAGATGAACATTTAGTACTGGTACAATGTAATGAAGCAGGCAAAGTTTCTTAGAAGGGCTAACTTCCGCATTGCAATATGATGCATAGACATCTTATCAAACATATTTCCATCATATTCTAGATTTATTATTTTTTATGGCTAGATGTATTATATTTTAACTCTTCATACTATTAAACTTTTAGATTATTTCTGAACTTTTTCTATCATTGACATTGTTATTTAGAAATTTGAAGATTGCCTCAATGTCCAATAATAAAGAAATGAGGGAATAAATAATGGCATAGATGTACAATAGAGGACTATACAACATTAAAATGACTGTTGCCAATACTCTTTAATGATTTTGAAATGAAAAAGTAAAGCAAAAACTGAATTATATACACATGTTTATATATTAAGAGCTCAATCATGTTTATAAATTGAGCTCAATTTTGTATATGTACGAAACTATCAAGGAAATTTTACCAAACTTTTATATGTGGTAAATTTTGTATGTGGGGCTATAGGTAATTACTAATGATTTTTCTTTTTATTCTTTGCTGTTTTAAAGTTTTTCTCTAAAGACTGTCTTGAAAAAAAATTTTTTTTGCAGTACGCAGGCCTCTCAGTGTTGTGGCCTCTCCTGTTGCGGAGCACAGGCTCCGGACGCGCAGGCTCGGCGGCCATGGCTCACGGGCCCAGCCGCTCCGCGGCACGTGGGATCCTCCCGGCCCGGGGCACGAACCCGTGTCCCCTGCCTCGGCAGACAGACTCTCAACCACTGCGCCACCAGGGAAGCTCTCTAAAGACTGTCTTTTTTTAAGAATCAGACAACATCTATATGCCTAAAGTTTCATGTGATCTTGTTTTCAATCAAAAGTAAATAATTAATAGTTTGAAATATATTTCTATTTTTTTTCTGGATGACTTTTATCAGCTTAAACAGGCACCAAGAATATCAGTGATACTAACATTCAGTCAAAATAAAATAAAAAAATTTCCTTCTTTAATAAGTAAAAATATCTCATTGCTATTTGCATTTTTATTAGAATATATGATGATTATTTTTCTCTGATTTCTAATTTCTAAAAGGTATTTATTTCCTTTTGTCTGAATTACATATAATGTCCTTTGTCCATAGTTCTAGTTTCTTTTTCCCTTTTTAAGAATGCTTTATTTTACATTAACATTTGCTGCAAATATTCCCCTTTGGCTGCATTTTTTAAATTGTATATTGTTTACTCTTCAGCAGCTTTATTTATTTTTATTTTTTAAAAAAATTTATTTAATACTGGAGCATAGTTGATTAACAATGTTGTGTTAGTTTCAGGTGTACAGCAAAGTGATTCAGTTATACATATACATGTATCTATTCTTTTTCAAATTCTTTTCCCACTTAGGTTATTACAGAATATTGAGCAACATTCCCTGTGCTATACAGTAGGTCCTTGTTGGTTATCTGTTTTAAATATAGCAGTGTGTACATGTCAGCAGTTTTAAATGACCAAATTTGTTAATATTTTCTGTTGTGACTTTACTTATAATCTCACATTTTAAAAGGCTTTAGTCCTTCAGAATTTTATAAATATTAAATTATGTTTAGTGGTTTTGCTATTGTTTGGCTAGTTCCCTGTAGTTTTTAACTGAACATTTAAAATTAGCATTTATAGAGTATTGTTTGTTGTATTGACCTACAGCTTTTTTTTTTTTTTTTTTTTTTTTTTTTTTTTTTGCGGTATGCGGGCCTCTCACTGTTGTGGCCTCTCCCGCTGCGGAGCACAGGCTCCGGACGCGCAGGCCTGGCGGCCATGGCTCACGGGCTTAGTTGCTCCACGGCATGTGGGATCTTCCCGGACCGGGGCACGAACCCGTGTCTCGTGCATCGGCAGGCGGATTCTCAACCACTGCGCCACCAGGGAAGCCCTGACCTACAGCTTTTTGGATTGCTAATAAATGGTCCCAACACCACTATTTACATTTTTTATGATACTTCCTTTAATTATATATGTATATATACTCACATACATATGAATACATAGATACATAGAGAATATGCATATATGAATACGTATGTTTAGTATAATATTATTATTGGATCTATTAGTTTTTTTAGTTTGTACACATGTATAGAAGTTTGTCCATCTGTCTCAAATACATATTTTAATTAACCTTGCTTTAATCTTAATGAATTGTAACAGTTTGTTTGTACACACATTTCTTCTTTGTACATTTGAAAATATTGTTGCCTCTTTACTTTCCTAGATTAATCTTACTACCAATTTCTGCCAGGCTCCAAGAAAAAAATCTATTTCAGGTTATTTAAGGTTGAGAATTATATTAAATGTACAAATTAATTTAGAAAATTGAATAACAAATAATTATGAATAATTTAATAATTTATTTTAACTCAGTTGAATTTTCTGACTCCTTGTAACAAGAGAGACTAATAATTCCTGCAGAGGCATGAATGGAGACACAACCCCTAAAACTTCTGTATCTTTGCCTTTTCCCTCAAAAGGCTCTAGGAAGCAACAGTCCACCCCAAACCTAACAAAACTCACCTTCTCTGTGTTGCTAATGGTTACCAATGAATGTTCCAGGACTCATGGGAGTAGTTCTTGAAAACATGAAAATATTTAGCCAATTGAAGATTACTTAGGTTAACAAAGATCTTGAGGAGAAGACATTAACCCTAAAAGTCCTTATCTCATGAACAATCGTGACATCAGATTTCCTAATACCTGAAATTTCAGAATAAGGGTGTTGATAAGAAAGGAACAGTAATTCTGGGTTGCAGGTTGGTTGTGGGAAAAATAGATCTCATCTGCATCATAAATTTAGAAGCTTGGATAACAGAGGAAACCAGAGTGCCTGTGGAGAGAGGTCTGTGGAAGTGTTGTTAGCAGGCATCATTTTTCTGTTGCAGTTTTGTATGAGCCCAAGTGTTTGTAGGGTAAGTGCTTATATTTGACCCATGATATCAGTTCATGCCTGATTCCCAGTTTTCTCTTTTTTTTTTTTTCGGTACGCGGGCCTCTCACTGCTGTGGCCTCCCCCGTTGCAGAGCACAGGCTCCAGACGCGCAGGCTCAGCGGCCATGGCTCACGGGCCCAGCCGCTCCGCGGCATGTGGGAGCTTCCCGGACTGGGGCACGAACCCGTGTCCCCTGCATCGGCAGGCGGATTCTCAACCACTGCGCCACCAGAGATGCCCCACCTAATTTTTACTAGTACTATTTTTTCCCATATCCCTCAGAACTTGCAATTTTGCTGTACGTGGACATGTTTTCAGGTGATCTGTATAGCTCCATGGAACTCCGGAACCTGTGTTCCCTCACTAGATTCTACCTGCTGGCATTGCCAACTGACTGACTCAGTGAGCTTTAAATGAACTGGTGTTTTCTCCATGGTCAGCACCTGGGTCTAAGTCAGGTGTCTCTTACCCACCCCCAACCCCCCAGATCTGTTAATAGTCTTCTATCTTGTCTTGTCTTGTCTGTCTATCCATTTGCCATCCTTTTATTTAATGTGTTGTCAGGGATAGGCAAAGGAATTCTATTTCTAAAGCTTTCAAAGACCCATAAGGAGACAGTCCTTAAATTCAGTGTTAATACTAACAGTGAAAAATGTGACCCCTTACTAGTGCTCAGTAGTTAGCTATTCTTGGCCAAAATGACTGCTAGTTAGATGCATGCCTGGTGTTCCTATATACCTATGAATTTAGCTGGTTACAGTGTCAATACATTACAAGGGGCTGTAGGCCCTCAATAGTAACCATTGATAGATGTTACCAAGGGCAAGCCATTTAGGAGGGAGTAGGAGAAAACTGAACAGCAGGAAAAAGAATGCTAGACCTTGAGTAAGAGACCATAATTTAAGTTTTGGCTATTTTATATATTAGCTGAGTGTCTGGGAAGGTTTATTAAACCTTCTGAGCCTTTGTTTCTTTATGTATAAAATATGGATTACATTATCAGCATATTTATTCATAAGATTTAACAAAACAATATGTAGAAAAGACTGTGAATTCTGGCACCGAGTTGCAGATTTGATCTATCAGGAAATAGATGGCACATTCAATGGGATAACTGATGAGATTTATTGAAGAATTTATTTACAAGGTATGGGCAACACTAAGAGAAACTGAGAAGGAGGGAGCTGTTACTTAGGTCAGAAGGAGAAAGGGGAGCCAGGAGTTACTGGAATGCAGAAAAAGAATTCGACCTGTAGGAGAGGGCTTCCTGTAGAGGATGTCTGGCTTGGGTAAATAAGCAGCAACTTCAAGCTTATAATAAAATTGGTTAAATTAAGTGGTCTTTTTACTGAGACAATTATTGTTGGTGGACTTTTTGGTTAAGGGTAAATTATGGGGCATTTTGACTTATATTCAAGTCTCATCCTCACCGTGTGGGTTTAAATGTTTCAACTGGGTTGGGTCAATTGAAGTTTATGGGAGTATTTCCTAATAGGGGAGATGTCTGATCTAGAGATCCATGTGGATGTGTTATAAATTGTATAAAGTCCTACGCCGTTTTCAACATTATTATGTACACATGAAGAGAAATAAAAATGTGTAATCCAATGATACAACTCCTACAACTATTTTGGAAAAATTACCCCTGCCGAAGAGCAAATAGAATCATACTGGACTGATCATTTTAACCCAGAGAATGTGATCTATATCAGAAATGGGCCCTGTTTTTCTTGCCTTCCAGACTTTTTCCTATTTTCCTCATGTAAATTAATCCCAGTGTTGTTGTGGTATTGGTTGGGTGTGGGTAGAGTGGCGATGGTTTATTTGTCCTTGGAAACAAACTATGTGGTTGCTGATGCTATTTGACAGCATCTCCACGTAGATGAGGGGGATAATGACCTGACATATGGAATGAGCATGTGTTTCCTTAATTGTCCACCACGTGGTACCCTCCGAATTTTCCCAGCTTTTGTGTTTTTGATCACATAAACAATGTAAAATGAAAATATCCTGAGAGAGGAATTGGAGAGCAGTCAGTTGCTAATATGCCGGCCCCACGGTTTTACTGTGTATTGATACTTAGAAAGAAAGGTAAAAAGGAGAAAAGAGAAACTGAGAAATTTTCTGTAAGCTAATGAGAGTAACATTAACTGGGTTTTGGACAGGTAGCTGAATAGGTAGTAGCAGCGGAGTGCCAGAAGAACCACCAACTAAAATGGGACAAGTGCAATGGAAGGAAGAGAAAGAGAGCATGAAACTAACGATATTAGTATAATAAGTATATTAACCTTAAAGGTGGGGGTGAAAATGCATGGGTTCTAAATATAATCTAAATAGTGGATCAACATTTGAAAGGTCTTTTTGAGACTGAGTATTTTTAATTTCTGCTCTTTATGTGTTTGTTATAATAAGACAATATTTACATTCTACTTAGAAAATAAGCCAAATGTAGATACCGTTTTGTCTTATGCCCTTTGACTTTATTCACAGCGACAAAATGATACCATCATTTTTATGTGACTCGTATGCAAAACGAAATACATTCATCTCTGAGGTCTGCTGATGGGAAATAAAATCAGATATTTCACTTCTAACTCTATCAAGCAAAAGAAAAATCAGTTGTGATTCCAAGAAGAGATGAACTCTTGGTAAGGAAATATTTGTTTTACAATTTCAGAAAGAATTATCAATAACATACTGTAAAAAAAAAGTCGAATGCCTTAGCAGATTCTTTCTTTCTTTTTTTACAAAACCATAACTGGCACATGAAGGAATACATTCATATTTGAGGAAGATGCAATTGCATAAATATTTCAATTTCCCTCTGTGTTTCTGTGCTCATAAAAAATAAAATTCAGGTGTCATTGAAAAACACCTCATACTTAGAGCTCTGCATTAGCAAGCTGTCAACTTCTTGAAGACAAAAAAGATAGTTTAGCTTTTGCTTTCATGTGCTTTTTTTTTTTTTTTTTTTTTTTTTTTTGCGGTACACGGGCCTCTCACTGTTGTGGCCTCTCCCGTTGCGGAGCACAGGCTCCGGACGCGCAGGCCCAGCGGCCATGGCTCACGGGCCCAGCCGCTCCGCGGCATGTGGGATCCTCCCGGACCGGGGCGCAGGCGGACTCCCAACCACTGCGCCACCAGGGAAGCCCTCATGTGCTTTTTTGAACTTACTTGATCTTGTGGGTTCTGAAATAGGATATAGGTAGAGTCTTGAATCATTTGTTGTTTATTTTAATTTCTAGCCTTAAATTCTGTAACCTATCAATAAAAGTATGTGACAACTTGTAAAGGTTTTTTAAAAAATTTCTGTTTTCCTGGTACAAGTGTATTTTCTGACAAGATGGCATTGGACCTGCATAAGTTTAATTGCCACAGCTGTTTGATTAAATATTTCATTTGGGGATTGGTCAGTGGGATTGAGAAGTCAGTCATGAGAATTTTATATTAAAACTAATTCAGTAGAGGGCTTCCCTGGTGGCGCAGTGGTTGAGAGTCCGCCTGCCGATGCAGGGGACACGGGTTCGTGCCCTGGTCCGGGAAGATCCCACATGCCGCGGAGCGGCTGGGCCCGTGAGCCATGGCCGCTGAGCCTGCGCGTCCGGAGCCTGTGCTCCGCAACGGGAGAGGCCACAATGGTGAGAGGCCCGCGTACCGCAAAATAAATAAATAAATACATAAATAAAACTAATTTAGTACAAAGGTGTTGCTTCTATTTGCTTCTGCTAGTCAACGATGGAATGAAATCTGAAGTGTTTCAAGCGTTGGGAGACAAGATGAAAATATCAGTGCTACTCTTAAACGTTTCTAAATGGTTGTATGTTAAATATTATAGATAAAGCCTCTCTATATGTCCTCACAAAAAGCTTTACTTTGGATGGCAAGTCTAGACATTCAGCATCACTGAGTATAAGGATAAAGGTACATTCACATAGTGCTATTTAGAAATTTGGTATTTAATGTTTTGGGATGGATAATTGAAATCATTAATGTATAAGTTCCTTACATTTCCCTTGGGCTCAGAGGTTTTTGTAAACTGGTTTTCAAGAAAGAGGTAAGACCTAAAAAAGGAAAATTCAATATATTGTTTAGCATGCATATGTGACACTCAGTTTATTGATATGTTCTGCCTTTTATAAGATGAGTACTATGACAAATGACAGAGAAGAGATTGTGCGTCACTATCTCTGTTCTATCTATGTACTGCCAGTGGGCAAAGATTTCTCATTTCATACATCATTTACAACTTCCTACAGTAATTTTACACAGTTCATATCCTCGGTACAAGGCATAGCAATTATCTATACATTTATATGCATGCAGGAATACTGAATATGAAAATCATGCAGTCCTAAAAAGAGTCCCAAAGTTCACACACTCCATCCAATAAAAGTTGGTAAAGCCAGTAAGTTCTTCAATGCAAAAACTTTCCTATTTTAACTTATGTCCCAGTGTTACCTCTGAAAGAGGTTGTTTCGGGAGATCTTCTTTTAAAGTACTGTTCATAAGAGTAAAATATTTTCAGTTTTCCCAATTGCTTTTGTATTCCAAAATTATGTTAAAAATCATATTCTTTTTTCTATCCATTTTTACTCTTTTGCCTCTAAATGGAATAAGAAAAATACAATATTGCATTTTGGACTAGGTTTAAAAAAAACCTAAAAAGTACAGATTTTCAATTTTAAATGTGAATATACATAAAAGGTTGGCAGTATTTGGTTATTTTGGACTTTCTAAAAATATTTTTAAGTTCTCATAGTTGCTCTACTTTTTCATCTAATATATAACACATAACTTTGAGAGAGATTGTAATTTGCTAAATTGATACATAATTTATAATCTTCAGAAGTGAATTTTGAACTCTTTCATGTGTTATCAATAGTCTATAATTAGTTTTTAATTTTTGAATTTCTAATTTTTTTCCAAATTTCATTTTTCATATTCTGGCTTTCATTATATGTGTTTAGAACAATGAATGGTAACTATATACTTTCAGAAGTATAGAAAGCAATGATTCAGATTCAGGAAATGCAGTGAAGCCCACCCTTTATCAATGAATTAATATTCCGTTTCTTTTCAAAAATTATTCAGTGTGTTGACAGGATATTCCTATTCCTCCAAAGCCATGATTTCTTAAGATTCTTTCCTTTTTGCTTCAAATTCACTTGTATTAGCCTTCCTTGGTATCCAGAATGCATCTTAAAGCATAAATCTATATATAGAAGCTAAGGTTTCTATATTTAGGTCCTTGTATTCTAAGATAAGACAGGAACATATAACTGGTATATTTGACTTGACTGTTTTGGTTAATAATTTTGATAAATGTACAAAAAATCAGAGGTCTTTGTTCATTGGTTAGTTTCAGGGGAAGAGATTTCCAGTGCTATTCTGTCACTGATAACTTTCTTTTTGGTCTCTCTCTGAACTTCAATATCTTCATATGTAAAATGAAGCAAAGTGAACGATTTTAAATTTTCTTAATATAGGTAAGATTTGTTTTCTTATTAGCCATGACACCAGAATGTTATATGTCTGAAAACAAAACAATTTATTTTACGTGTACAAAATGAAGGCTTTTTAAATTCAAGACTGTTTTAATGGCTACTGTATTAAACTTCATTCGCCTATAATCCTAGTAATGTTATAGTCAACGACAAATAGTAACTGTAGCAATGGTTCCATTATATCTTAATTTTACACAGTCACATTTAAAAAATAGGCCAGCAGTTTTATAAGCACTCAACTCTACATATGTGTTTTTCATAGCTAGTTATTTTTTAAATTTTATTTATATTTTTATACAGCAGTTTCTTACTAGTTATCTATTTTATACATATTAGTGTATATATGTCAATCCCAATCTCCCAGTTCATCGCACCACCACCCCACATCCCCTGCCACTTTCCCCCCTTGGTGTCCATACGTTTGTTCTCTACATCTGTGTCTCTATTTCTGCCCTGCAAACCGGTTCATCTGTATTATTTTTCTAGGTTCCACATATATGCATTAATATATGATATTTGTTTTTCTCTTTCTGACTTCACTCTGTATGACAGTCTCTAGCTCCATCCACGTCTCTACAAGTGACCCAATTTCGTTCCTTTTTATGGCTGAGTAATATTCCATTGTATATATGTACCACATCTTCTTTATCCATTCATCTGGATGGACACTTAGGTTGCTTCCGTGACCTGGCTATTGCAAATAGTGCTGCAATGAACATTGGGGTGCATGTGTCTTTTTGAATTATGGTTTTCTCTGGGTATATGCCCAGTAGTGGGATTGCTGGGTCATATGGTAATTCTATTTTTATGTTTTTAAAGCTAGTTGGTTTTGAAAACTTTTTACTAGGCATTATAGAATGCCTGAATAACAGGGATAAAGTAAATGTCCATTCAAGTGTGATTTAGAGTTTTTGAAAAGGAGAATGTAGTCAAAAGCAGTTCTTATAATGAACTTAAACATAGAAATGATTGTTTAAAAGCCACAATGATGAATTCTTTATAACACTGATCCTGAAGTAACACGAGAAGCTATAATAGCATCATACGTACCACATATGTAAAGAAGTCACATCAGAAAATTTCTATAGGCTAAGTCATTTCTTCCTTTCCAAGCTTGAGCTTCAAACCAAAGCTATTTTTGACTGCAACTCCATCTCTACATACACAGAGATAAAAGAATAAGTGGTATTATCATGCAATAAACATTGTTTTAAAGTTACAGTCATAGTAATACCGTGATCAGATGTCACTTCTTCCTTGCTGATATTATACTAAAGATATTATATCATTCTTTCATTTAACAGATTTTTTTTTTTTTTTTTTTTTTGCTTTATGCGGGCCTCTCACTGTGTGGCCTCTCCCGTTGCGGAGCACAGGCTCCGGACGCACAGGCTCAGCAGCCATGGCTTGCGGGCCCAGCCACTCCGTGGCATGTGGGATCTTCCCAAACCGAGGCACGAACCCGTGTCCCCTGAATCGGCAGGCGGATTCTCAACCACTGTTCCACCAGGGAAGCCCCATTTAACAGATATTTATTGGGGTCCTCCTATTACATAAATAGTAACTAAACCTTGCCTAGCTAAACCTTATTTAGTCTAAATTCAGTGTCAGATTCTTGTCATAATAAGGATGACTACATATACTAGTTTTTTTATTGTTGTATAAGAAATTACCTTTAAGTAGTGGTTTAAAACAACAGACATTTGTTATCTAAAAATTTCTGTGGATCAGGAGTCTGAACACAGATTAGCTGTGTTCTCTGAAAGACTGAGGTCAGGGCTTTCTTTAGGATCGGGTTCTTATTTGAATGCTCAACCAGGGAAGGATCCATTTGCAAATTCACTTAGGTTCTGTCACTGCCATAATTCATTTCCTTGTGGTTGTAGGACTGAGGGCCTCATTTTCTTGCTGACTGTCAGGCTATTGGCTGTAAGCTCCTCTCAGTTCCTAGAAGCTACTCCCAGTTTCTTACCACATGAGTCTCCCAACATCACTGCTTGCTTCATCAGAGTCAGCAAGAGCAAGAGAGATTCCTGCAAAATGGGAGCTATGATCTTACGAGCATAATCACATATATGCAATTATGAATATTTCTTTGCCTTTGTTGTATTCTATTGGTTAAAAGCAAGTCACATGTCTCATCCATACTCAAGGAAAGGAAGTCACACAAGGCCATGGACATCAGGAGGTAGGGGTGATAGGAGATACTTTAAGAGTCTGTCTGCCATACTATGTAAAACTAACAATCTAGGTATGAGCAATTCATTTGCAAATAAATAGGTGAACAAAACTAAAAGCAGTAGGTGTAGTTCAAATATCCTTGCCTGTAAATTAGGAAATGAACTATATGTTTTACTTTTTCAACTCAGATATCTATTCAGAAGTTTAAGTCTTCTTAATAGTTTACAACAAAAAAGCCAAATCTGTCAGGATTTCAATTTAATTTAAATGCATTTTTGAATGTCTACTCTAAACAGGTCATGGAACTTTGTAAAATTAATGATTAAGAAGGTAGGTTCTAGGGACTTCCCTGGCAGTCCAGTGGTTGAGAATCTGCCTTCCAATGCAGGGAACATGGGTGTGATCCCTGGTCGGAGAACTAAGATCCCACCTGCCGCGGGGCAAATGAGTGCAGGCACCACAACTAGAGAGCCCATGCACCACAACTAGAGAGAAGCCCGTGCGCCACAATGAAAGATCCTGCATGCTGCAACTAAGACCTAACGCAGCCCCAAATAAATAAATAAATGTATAAATAAATAAATAAAAGAAGGTGGGTTCTAGAGTTAGATGCTTGAGTTCAAATCTCAGGCTCTTCCTCTCATCAGCCGAGTGACATTGGGCAAAATATTTAATTTCTCTTCATTGATAACATGAAATGACAATAATACCTAGCTTATAAGATTGTTGCCTCACAAATATTAATTATTTAAATATTAGCTGTTGTAGATTTTATCATTACAATATAATATGTCATTTATGTTAGGCAAGGGAAATACATGCAAGGTGAATAATAAAGTTTCTCTGCCTTGAATGAACTCACAGAAATGGTGCTTTTTTGAAATATTTTCCCTTCTAGGTAGAATATGTCATTATAAAAATGTTTTATCTCTCTTGAGATTTATCAGTAATCAGGATATAGTTAAAATTCTTGTTTAATTTGATAAATATGGTTATATTAATAAATGAGTAATATCTGTTGGATGTTATCCAACATTCTCAACAAGAATTAACTAGGGCAAGTTTTTTTTTAATGTAAAAATAATATCGGCCTTATGAAATGTTCATTTTGATTCTACATATTCTGTTCTTTTGTGAACAGATTTCCAGGTACAACACTTCATGGTTATTAATAAATGGGCCATACATAAATTATGCATTAAGAAAAAATGAAAGGCAAAAGCACTGAGCATCCCTTTTGCTAGTTACGGGAAACAGTTTCACTGTCTGACACCGAAGACAAGACAGTCAATGTAATTTCATACAATTACAAGCAGCCAGGTTCATACCCCGCTTCATCTTTCACTCTCTTTTGTTCTTTACACAGAAAAATCACATGGAATGAGAAATAACCATGAAGGGATAGCTATTTTGATCTGCAAGACAATCCTTAACCGTACACATTTTCTGAAATTGTTTTTACCACCTGGTCTGAGTTTTTCAGGCTTTGAACTTCTCCTATGACACAGAGACAAACTCAAAAGACCCCAAACTACAACAGTCAGATACTTAAAAACTCTAGTGAAAGTGAACATCTTTGCTGCCTCATAAACACATAATATGAATGGAATGAAGCAAGGCAAATATTGATGTGTTTCATGAATATGTGAATATGTGGTTGTCTTTTGAAGCAACTTGACCAATGAGAGTTGGTAGAAAGGTAGATCTACTGGTAAGTTTCTGTACTTATTTATTTATTTTTTTTGGTCACGCCACACAGCCTGCAGGATTCTAGTTCTTTGACCAGGGACCGGGTCCAGGCCCTCAGCAGTGAAAGTGCAGAGTGCCAACCACTGGACCACCAGGGAATTCCCTCTGTTTATGTTAACTACAGGGAGAGAAAAGGAGATATCAAAGGAGTTGAGAAGAGAAATACTAGCAAATAGCTACATTCTCAGTTGGCGAAAATCATACCGAATCTTTTTGCATATGAACCACAATCTGAAATTGTCTTTTTTCTTTACTTATTTCTTTGTTTTATCTCCCTATTTAGAATATAAGATCCACGATGGCAAGGCTCTTGTATGTTTTGTTCATCACTTTAATACAATTCCTACAACTGTGTAAGGCTAAAGTAGGTGCTCAATAACAAATTGCTCTATGAATGAATGAGGAATCAAGAGATTTGGATTCTAGTTTTCCTTACAGCTAAGTAGCTGAGAGACCTTAGGATTATCATTTAACCTCTTGAAGGATTAATTTCTTCACCTTTAAAATGATGGAGTAGACTAGATGGCTAATGTTTCTTGCAGCACTAATAGTCACTGATGGCATGCATGTTTCATGGGTTTGTATGATAACCAACTAATGTTTTTAAAAGAAACTTCACTTATGTAACAGACTGGATTTGCTCAATCTTTTTCTGTTTTTATGAAACTTTGATCCAAGATGAAATTATTTATGTTGTTAATTATCAGTTCATTAATGTCTGCTTTGTGTGTGTGTGTGTGTGTGTGTGTGTGTGTAGTGCGCGGGCCTCTCACTGTTGTGGCATCTCCCGTTGCGGAGCACAGGCTCCGGACGCGCATGCTCAGCGGCCATGGCTCACGGGCCCAGCCGCTCCGCGGCATGTGGGATCTTCCCGGACCGGGGCACGAACCCGTGTCCCCTGCATTGGCAGGTGGACTCTCAACCACCGTGCCACCAGGGAAGCCCTGTCTGCTTTTTACTCCGGAGTAAACAAGGTTATTTTGGTCTGGTAAATCCAGTTTTGGTTATTTAGATACCCAAATAAGGTAAAATGAAAGATTATCACAACTTACACTGAGGGTTCTTTTAAAAACTTTTTAAAGTTAATGTTTTAAATGGCGAATTTCTAGAAAATTGTAAATACAGATAGATCTATTTGATGAAGGAAAGAGAAAGTTGAGAGATATTTAGTCGTTTCGAAATTTTGTAGTGCTATCAACATCTTGAATGAGTGGACAGTAGAAGAATCTTCATTTATCTCTTTTTGTATTCTGTATTGTGAATGTAAATTTAATATTATACTAAACTCTTTTGAGTGGATTTGTTAACTGATCATAACTTCACCATGTAGTCAGGTGATCAAATCCATAATTGTGGAAAGGTATTGCTGGTAAAGGACATTTAGGTCCCTTTTGTCCCTCATGAGGATGCTTTCATTTTTAATTGTCCATGTGTTTCTTTCTCATCAGTGCCCAAGTGTGGTATATAATATTTTAATAAGATCAATATGTAGAATTCCAAATACACGTCATTTCAAATACAAACACCTAAATGTAGTAATGGGAAGGTATTTAATTTCACATTTATTATACTGAAAATACTTTTAAAGTTTTTGATTTTGCTATTGTAATCGCAAATAGGAATGTGAAAAATGAATAATCACTAAGGGATAAATAATGCTACAATATTCATGTTTAAAGAATACTATTATTTTCATACCTAAAAGCTATGTCTTTTGTTTAGTTGCATTTACTTGCTAATTAAATCTCAAATGCTATTTAAGCATCGTTTGCAAATTTCTAACTTCTGGGCAAATGTATAGAAAATGTGGTCTTATAAAGCTTGGAAAACATTTATGTTAATCATTTTTATTGACATGTCTTCCCTCTAGACCATTAGAAAGTAAAGTTAGTCAAAACTGAAGTTCTGAAGAGGAAAAATGAAACTAATAAACTCTACTGACGTTCCACTTCCTAAGAATTTCAGCATACTATTTGCCCATACAAGTTCTATTAAAGTTAATGGGAGTCGTGTGACTAATTCTCTCTGTAGGGTACTAAAAATGTACCCCGCAGTATTAAAAGGTCTGAACCTAATTTTTACTTTCTCTTACTCTTGATTATGTTACACTAAAGATAGATACTTACATATGTTACACTAAAGATAGATACTTACATTATCACACACATATATAGTAATATTTGTATAAAGATTTGAAAATAATCCATCTGAGGGAGAGGCAGAATTTATATGGGTCAGAGAAGAATTTTAATTAGTGTTGCAAATATGAGTACTGCTTTCATTATAATGATAAAACAAGCATAAGTGTCTGTAATTTACCCTCTAGCAATACAAATGAGAACTTAAACCTCAATGAATTCAATAAATGAAACATTTTCAGAACACTTACTTAAAATCAGGTCTACTTTTTAATCAGTCATGTTTTAAGTGAATGCTTATTAATAGAGCATTAATAAAACATGCTTATGGAATGAGATTTCAAGAAAGCAGTGAAATGAACAAAAGACAAAGAAAATGAAAGGATCTAGTGGGTAATTTTTAACTTTTTAAAAACAATGTAGTTTTACTTACATATTTATTTCAAATTAAAGAGTAGATTTTAAATCTTTTTTTCCAGTTATATATGAAGATAAAACACTACAGATAATATTGCCTGTGAATTCATGACCCTTTTACACTGCTTCAAGTTCCCTCTGCTTTGACATTCAAACTAAAATATTAATCTCATTTTTTCCTTTAAATAATTTCTGCCTGACTTCTATCACTACCAAGGGGAATGAAGTTATAAGGTTTTACTTTTAAAGAATGCAAAAAGAAAAGGAAAACTATATACATGAATAAATACCCCACCATCCATTTTTCACTGAAATCAGCAACTATGCTGCAAAAAAGGGGACATGCACAAAATATTTCCTAAACACAAAGGAAACTGGGAAAAAGGCAGGCGGTATTGCAGAACAATAAATAAAGCAGAACACTCTCCAAGGGTCCAGAATTTGGTTTAGATGACCTTCCGGAATTCTTACCTAACACCAACCTAAAGTGCAATTAGGACTGATCTTTTTATGTTATACATTTATCTTCTCCTCTGGATTTTTATTTTAAGATCCTCTGTGTCTAAATTACACAGAATCTCATGAGTGTGGATAGGTTTGGGGAGAATAGCTACTATTACAAGTAAATTCACAGTTTGCAATTTATTGAACTTGTTGCCAGATACTTAGCTATTGAACTTCATCAGATTTCTAGAGGACTTCCAGCTCAAGATCCCATTACTTAGAATTACCTTTGAAGCTTGTAACCTTTTCACTTTGGTGCTGCAACTTGCTTCCCTGATCTGTAGGCTTACCACTGAAAAGCTGTAAGCATCCAAACTACGAAGAGCTCTTTGGACCCATTGGACTCTGGCTTTCCTGGCTGATCTGTGGCATTGACTTCAAGGCGACAGAGGCAGAAGACTTTTTTAACCTTCATTATTTATAAGTTTACTCTTGAAAGTGAATGAAAAAGTTAAATGTGGCTTCTTGGAGGTGTGCCTGACAGTCTGGGCTATAGATTAGCTAACCAAGCCACATGGCTCTCACAGGGTTTAGCACAATTCCCACCTGAATTGCTCTGACCCCTGGGCTATCTTGATAAAGCACCACTCTTTTTCGCCTTTTAAAGACATAATAGGGGGCTTCCCTGGTGGCGCGGTGGTTGGGAGTCTGCCTGCTGATGCAGGGGGCACTGGTTCGTGTCCCGGTCTGGGAGGATCCCACATGCCGGAGCCTGTGTTCTGCTACAGGAGAGGCCACAATGGTGAGAGGCCCACGTACTGCAAAAAAAAAAAAAAAAAAAAAAAAAAAAAAAAAATTAAAAAAAAAATTAAAGACATAATAGGGTGTTCTTTGGATTGAAAATAATTTTCCTATACAAATACCTGATTTTTAAATTTCAAACAGAATGAAAATCACGTTTAAGATTTTAGAATGCCCTTTGAGATACTAGAAATACCCTAGGATGCTGGGATGATTTGTCACTACTTAAAAAAAAAAAAGTGGTACTCATCAGGATGAGTTGAAAAGACTGCAGCTCAGACTCTGAATTAAGTACAAGGTACCAAGAATATGCAGTGGCCTGAAATGTTACACCAAAGAGCGTGTGTGTTGATGTTTAGCAGGACAAATCCTTGCTCATTATGAAGGACAGTGTGTCTACCGTGAGTTTGGGTCTGATACTCTTCTCTTCATCGCTTGCTTTCGGCGACTCCACTTCTATTTCTCACTCTGATGCATAACCACATGGGCCCGTGTTGGTTCACGATTATTTGGTCCTTCTTTTGTATCAGGCTGGAAAAGTGCTCTTCTTTTTCTCCCATAGCACCCCAATTATACTGAAATTATTTTTTTTCAGGAGCCTCTCTCTTTCCTTAAAATGTAAGTACCCTAAGGATAGGGGCCATGTTTTGCCAATGTTTACAGTCTGTCTTCTAATGGGTGCTCAAACATTACTGAGAGTGGAATAGCACGGCATGAGAACTTCCAACAGTTCTCAGTCTTTCGACCTGTAATTGCTACACATTGAATTTTTTAATAGAGAGACTTCTATCAAGGATATTTCTTTCAGTTTAGCTATTTCTGTCCCAATTTGCTATTCCATCTTTCTGTACTAGGTTTGAAGGTGAGGCTCTGCCCCCATTACATGAAAATGTGCTCTGCTAAAGCCTTCTGCAAAACATGTCCTCCAAGACGCCTGCTGATGGGAATCACCTCTGGATTCTCCTACCTTTGGGCATGTTCCAAATATGTTATGGGAGTAGAAGCCAGAGACCCTGGCACAAAGGGCTGCCTTTACAGCCTTCCTTGTGGCAGGGACGGCTAGGTCTGCATTACCATGTGTTATGTGATGATTCACTTCACCCCAATTTGCCCTTTGGGAACTGCTGTGAAAACTTCTTTTGTACAGTAAATCATGACAGCATTTGGCCTTCATTTGGGGGTGAATGCATGGTTTATATATTAAAGCTATTTCTTTTTTCCCTTTGGAAATACCATGTGGCATCAATTTGTTTGTAAGCACAAATCAAATGGCAGTTTGGGATCCTCCAGATGATCCAGAGTATGCTGCATTAAGTTTTTAAAGGTGATCAGAGCAACAAAAACCTAGCATCGAAAATAAATGTTAGAGATGACTTGAATCCCCAAGAATACATTCAGATGCCCACAGAGTTTCTCAGATGCTTAGAGAAAATCTGTCCTGAAATTTTAAAATTAGGGCATTACTAATATAGGTCACACATTAATGTACTATTTAGAAATATGTACATTTTCCACGCACGCGTGTGTGTGTGTGTGTGTGCATGTGTGCGCATCTGCTGGCTGAAGTCTGTTTGTTCCACCCAGTAAGCAGAATTTTATACTATTGATCTTCAGCCACAGGTGAGATTAGGATATAGCACAAGAAGCGGTGTCATTTTCATAGCTTCAGCTTTTCAAATGTGTCAGATATGGACAAATATGGTAATTCCCTGAGTAACAGCTCACTGCTCTGCCTCTAGCCCCAGGGAATAATCCAGGCTCTGTGCTATGGGTTTCCAAATTCATCCAACCAGCCATACTTGTGGCTCTTGTGGTTGGTCTGTGGCCTGAAGCTTAACTTGCCCAGCAGTTCTGTTTCCCAAAATAGGCTCAGGAAGTTTGTGACCATGTTTGATTTGTTCCAAAGGGGCTGCCATATATTTAATGAGGTTGTGAACATACACTAAGATTTGTATATGGCTCATCAAATAAAATACATCTTCAACCCTCTTTTCACTTCAGTACGTGGTTTGGAGTGGGCTGTTTTACAAGCACATGTGTTTATCATATGGCTTTATTTGGGGACAAACATCACTTCTTATATTTAGGATACAATTTCTGAGTAGCTGAACAGTGCTTCTTTCCTCTCTACTAGAGAAAAAACATTAAGCTGGATAGTCCTTTCCCCTTACTCTTGGCAGGTTTCTTTGGATGAGGAGGTGTTTTATTTAATTCAAATGTGCCCTTCTTGCATGGTAGGGGAAGAAAAAACCCTGTGGCTTAAAGTCCCTCTTCACCCAGAAAAGCGTATAATGAATGTCTTCCTGTGTGCCAAGGGGAATAGGGAACCTCTTATCAATTACATGCATTGATGAGAGCAATGTGTTCCGCTGGTTTGTGTGCCAGATTAGGAGCCAGGAGACCTTAATCCCTCTCTGCTGCTCAACCTCTCTAGGACATTAGGCAAGTCATTTACCTTCTGGGTCACTGGCTTGTATTTTTCGACAAAATATCTGTCCCTCGTACAATAAAAGGAGGAATTGTAACTAATACTGATAATTGCTATAAAATGCATTTTGCTTTTCTGAGTCTCTATGATAACATATAGAACACCGGAGGTGGTCTTTTACTAAACGAAACTTGGCAAGTGGTTAAATGACTCACCCAGTATCTTCCAGTTTACTATATAATGTAATAAACCACATTCTATGAATAAACCAAATAGATAAAACACCTTTCATTTGATGGTTCAGACCCAATCCAATAAAGCAGAGTATTATTCCATGGAGTTTCTTTCCTGTAATTGCAGGAGATAAAATTGATTTCCCCACTTTTTTTCCTCATTTTTTTTTTTTTCTCCCAGCTTTTGCTACAGTTACTGATTGTGAAAGAAGACTAGAAATAGAATTTGTCATGAAATTTAAAACTTCACAAGCCTCATGGTGCTTTTTTTGAAAAAAATGTTAAGTTGGGAGTCTGTATGAAATTCTGATGTGGACTCTTCCTTAGAACTTTACAAGGAAAGAAGAAATGTGTGAAATGGAAATTGCACCATCTTGTCTTTAAGCAGAAGACTCATCTGGAAGCTCCTGGCATTCCTCAATAAAATTCAAATGATATTGAAAAGTTAATGTGGTCCCTTTGGCTTCTCCTTGGTCTGGGTCAAGGATTCAGCCAGTGCAGCCACTGCGTTCAGGGGGTAGGGCGAAGGATTTGGCTGGCACTGCTGGTGAGTTGGGCAGGTAATTGACATGAGCAAGTAAGTGGCCGAGAGCCAGGTACTATCCTTGAAACTTTTCTGCAAAACTGTATGTATTTCAAAATAAAAAGTAGAATAAATTAGTTAATGTGATTAAGGATCTTAGTTTTACCAGAAGAACAGCTTACTTTACATTTATCTCATGTGGAACGTTATATATATACATATATAGCATATGTACATACATATATATGCTCTATATTTTCTTTATGTTCTTCATGTATGCATACCTTTATGGGTATATTCTTATTGTTCCAGTTACTCTAAGATTCTGATACATTTCAGAGCAAAAGAATATACTTAACAAAGCAGTTCAGCAAGACAATAAAAAGGAAGACTTTTGGATGTGTAAAAGATTTATTTTGGGTCTTAATAGGTATAATATATTGATCTAAATGAACCATCATGATGGATTTGAGTACTAAATTAGGATTAAGTGAAAAGAGAAATATATTCAAGTTTGTTCTGATTTTTGAAATATCACTCAATGAAAACTTTCTCTAATGAAAATGAGTGCATTCCATAAGTCTGCCTAAGAGAAAGTCTGATTTGTTTCCTGGCTCTTAATGAATGCTTTATGTGACTATTTACTAAAAAGAGACGTTCCCACAGCAACTGCAACCGTAGATGTTGATATTTTTCTCGTTTTTCTGACAGAGGATTTAATGCACACCTTATACTCCTCTTTTAAGTGATCAGAAACAGACTTTGGACATTTTTTAGGGAAAATATTTTGGTTCACATTTTCCCCTCAAATGAATTTCATCTACTCAGAAACACAAAGTACTGCATCAAAGCTAGTTTTCCTTCTTAAAATTCGATTTTAAATAAATGAGGTGGTACCTAAAGTCTTTCTGATGTGACTCATGACACATGATGCTCTTTACCTGGCCACAAAATCACAGTAAGGTCCTTGTGCTGAGGTGACACCCTTTTCGAGCAGATGTACCTGGTACAAGCTGATTTAAAATCAGGTGTTGCTGCTATTGGCTTGAAGGTTCTATTTTGAAAAGGAGGGAGGATGTTCTATTTTTTTTTAAAAAAATAGGTAGAATGATCCTTAAAAACAACACAATTTATTTCGTGAGATGTAAGCTCTGGTCTGGAGCACTGCATGAACACTGTACTTAGAATACTGTCGGCAAAGATGCTACTGTTCTGCTAAACAGATAAAACCCTTTTACATATGGAAGCTGAAAGAGTTTTTAAGATACAGTGTTTAAAGGACTGTTTGTCTCTGACAAATTAACGAAATGGTGAACGCAGTGTTAGCAGGAGGTATCCACTCCAAGATATTCACCTTAGCATGGCATTGTATGCAAAAACAGCTTTTAAGGCAAGAACACCTTTTGAAAACCCACTCTTCCGCTTCCAAGCTCATCTTCAATGACAATGTGGTTACTACAAAATAAAAGACTGTTATCTTCTCTTCATTCAGACCTGGGCAGACGATGAACACCCAGCCCCATGGCTCATCAAGGTCTAAAGTATTTACTGAATTCAATGGGGTGGAAGGTGACAGGAGTAGCATAAAGCTAATTGGAAACAAATTTTATCAAACTACCCAGAAGTATATTTTTAATCTGAAGACCAAGTGAATTCTTCAGTTTGAATGTCAGACTAATTTATCTGTGCTTTTATAGTTCAAATAAAATATAGGGGAATATCTCTGTTCCCCTTACTAGATACTTACTTTGTCCTTTTAAAAATCTTACTACGGCTACCATCAAAAGTCTACAAATAGGGCTTCCCTGGTGGCGCAGTGGTTGAGAATCCGCCTGCAAATGCAGGGGACACGGGTTCGTGCCCCGGTCCGGGAGGATCCCACATGCCGCGGAGCGGCTGGGCCTGTGAGCCGTGGCCGCTGAGCCTGTGCGTCCGGAGCCTGTGCTCCGCAACGGGAGAGGCCACAGCAGTGAGAGGCCCGCGTACCACCAAAAAAAAAAAAAAAAAAAAAAAAAAGTCTACAAATAACAAATGTTGGAGACGATGTGAAGAAAAGGAAATCCTCTTACACTGTTGGTGGGAATGTAAGTTGGAACAGCCACTCTGGAGAACAGTATGGAATTTCCTCAAAAAACTAAGAATGGGACTATTATATGACCTAGCAATTCCACTCCAGGGTATATATCCTGAGAAAAATGACAACACAAATTTGAAAAGATACATGCACCCCAATGTTCATAGCAGCACTGTTTACAATAGCCAAGATATGAAAGCAACCCAAGTGTCTATCAACAGAAGAATGGATACAGAAGATGTGGTATACAATAGAATATTACTCAGCCATAAAACAAAGCATGAAATTCTTCCATTTTCAGCAATGTGGATGGACCTACAGATTATTATGCCTAGTGAAATAAGTCAGACAAAGACAAATATTGTATGATATCATTTATATGTGGAATTTAAAAAATATACATGCAAAACAGAAACAGCCTCACAGATATAGAGCATAAATAGTGGTTTATTTTCACCAGTGAGGAGAGAGAAGAGGGAAGGGGCAAGATAGGGGTATGGGATTAAGAGACACAAACTGCTGTATATAAAATAGATAAGCAACAAGGATATATTTTACAGCACAGAGAATTATAGTATTACCTTGTGATAACTTTTAATGGAATATAATCTGTAAAATACTGAATCACTATGCTGTACACCTGAAACTAATGTGATATTGTAAATTAACTATACTTCAATAAAAAATCTGTTCAGGTACAAAAAGTAAAATCTTTTTTTTTTTTTTGGCCACGCCCTGCAGCATGTGGGACCTTAGTTCCCCGACTAGGGATCGAACCCACACGCCCTGCACTGGAAGTGTAGAGTCTTAACCACTGGACTGCGAGGGAAGTTCCCCCAAATAAAATCTTAATAACAAGATTTTTGGATTCAGAATTATTAGAAGATTTCTTCTTCGAGGTGTTCTCTCGTGTAAAAAGGCATATGTATGTATAAATAGATACAGATCTATCTATATATGCATATATAAAACAATTATCAATTGTAATACTCTGTAATGTAAATAAAAATATGACCATTTTACTATGAAATATTCTAATAGCAAGGAGTGATCTAATGATGTCTCCTCTAATGATCTCTCCCCTAAATGCACTCCCATATACTATTTTGTCAACAGATTTACTATTGTTCCTATATACAAGACTCTTATTTTGCAGGTTTTTTAAAATGCAACTCAAGGGACTTTTTGTAGACAAAAAGATTTCACGCAGGGTCTTCATAAACCTATTCTTCAGACTCCCTCGAGGGATGTAGGTTGTGCCATAATTTTGGGTCACTAGAATCCCTAGTGAGATCAGGCAGTGGACTGATTCTTGTAGAAAATTCCACCCTTGAGAGATCACCTACTTAGGAATTTCTGGAGCAAATCCCATAGGATTTCTGTTAGGTTAGATTTCCTTACACAAAACCTGGTCCTCCAGTGGAGAACTTGACAGGGAGGCTAGCACTTCTAGTCTGAAGAATGGAAATGGATGAGAAGGAAAAGAGTAGCGGTTTTCTTCATGGACAGCGATTTCTGCTCCTTAACTCAGTGCCAAAGAGCCACAGAGATATTCAAAGGGGTTGTGAACAATAGCAGAGGTCCTGTATTTAAGAGAATCCCACACTGCTGGCTCTGAGAAGCAGGTGAGAAGCAGGTGGCTCTCTCAGTCAACACTCTAAGCCAGGTTGATGTAAAAAGATAAAACCCCCAAGCTCACACCAGCCCAGATGGTGTACTGCAAAATGATATAAGGGCAACTGGAAAGCCAACCTCTTCCCTTGATGAACCTGTATGCAACTAATGTCTCAAGGCATTAAAAACTAAGTAAGTAAGCGGGTTTCCCTGGTGGCGCAGTGGTTGAGAATCTGCCTGCCAATGCAGGGGGACACGGGTTCGTGCCCCGGTCCGGGAAGATCCCACATGCCGCGGAGCGGCTGGGCCCTTGAGCCATGGCCGCTGAGCCTGCGCATCCGGAGCCTGTGCTCCGCAACGAGAGAGGCCGCAACAGTGAGATCCCCGCGTACCGAAAAATCAAAAAAAAACCCCAAAAGACCTAAGTAAGCAGATAATAGTTATAGGCAACAATGAAAAAACTGCTTTAAGGAAAGGTGGTGAATGTGGGAGTTGGGCGTGGGGTCAAGTTAGGTATTAGGAAAGCTGCAGAGCTGCTATTGGAGATTTATCACGCACATTAACATATGAATGAAATTGAGAATGCTCTTTTAATTTGTCCTGCATTTCCCAAACTTCTTTCACCACATAACGTGCTCTTTTTATATAAAGGGAAACACCCAGGAGAACCATAATATATTAGGGAACCGTAATATAAAGCCATGCAAACAATAGCTATATATCAAGTACTAGGTGAATCCATAAGGCTGGAAGGGATACAGAGTAAGCAAATGATTAAAAATGGCCTAAATTCCAATTTGTTGATTATATATTGTGTGTCATGCACGGTGGATATTTTTATAAATAATAAGAAAGATATATTGAGTACTTACTGTATGTCAGGCACTGTTACAAGCAATTTACATTCATTATTTGATTCAATATGTATTTATCCCTATGAGGTATAGGCCATTAATACTCCCACATTATGCACAAGAAAGTGAGGCTTAAAGAAGATAAATGACACGTCCTTAGTAAGAAGGTAGCAACTTGATTCCATCGTATCAGCCGTATTTACAACTAACCATTACACGAGGTGTTAAGACCGATACTAATATTATGCACAAAGACCAAAAAGGTAAAGTTCTTCATTTAACTGATGGAAGGGTTGTGTCACAGAAAAGATATTGGTGGATGGTCACAGAGTTAACAGCTATAATTATGCATGACCTGCTGGAAGATGGGGAAAGGATAACAAAAATACCACCATGTCTTCTGGAAATAGTTCACAGGAGAATTTGGGAAGGTTGCTTTCTTATTCATTTGAGAAGGTTGTTATTATTCTTCAACTTGTAAGACAGACATAACTAGACTAAACAGATATTGTTGTTGTTGTCTGAAAAAAAATAGACTATATTCAAAATAAGTATCACCTGACCATGTCAAAATGATTGCAGTTTTCAAATGTTGGCTCCTAATACAAAGATTATGAGGCTTCAGTCCATTGGATGAGATGTTGTTTTTAGAAATGATCTGCCTTCTCTGTTCATTCATACCCAATTGAAGAAAGAGGAAATTATTCTGGAATCTTTTTTCTCATTATGGTCTTGATGTGAAATTCATTTCGTGGTTGCTGAGCATCTTGGAGATACAGTGGATGGTTGCAACTACATATTCCTCTCTGGTGACTTTACTACAACTGCTCAAATAACAAATGATAAAATGTTTTAGATTGCATGTTATTTATTTTACTTGTCTTAATGTGAATTTACTTAGAATTTTCAGCAGAACTTATTTTAGAATGTAAAAATAGTATTCTAAAATTCTATAAAATGTGGATAATTCAGAAATAAAAATCTATAAAAATTCATAAACATGGCTTGAATGTATAATAATAAAAATACCTAAAAGATGATTTTTATAATATATTTCTCCTCTTTAATCCTCTCTGCCCGCGCAAAATAACATAACTTGAGGTAGACAGAAATAAATTAACTATGTTTAGGTTATCATTTTAAAGAGGCCAGGACCTAATAGAAAATAATATTTGAATAGGAAATAGAATTGTGACTTCCAGATTTCCATTTCAAGGCCTTAGAGGCTAGGAGGTAACTGTAATTAATGATTAGAATAACAATCATAAATCAAATCCATTCCAAAGAGAAGTTGATTTTTTTCTGACTTAGCCAGGCTTTCTTCCAAAGTTTGAAAGGTTTTTAAAAGTTACTTTACCTGGAAAAATATTTTTATTAGATGGCAACAATTTTACTCATACTCTCTATAGCTTTCCATATCTAAATTGTGATTCTTCTTAAAGCAGAATGTAAAACACATACTTTAGGACATTATTTGCATTTTTATTGATATATGAACATCTCTAGAATAATTTATTTCAGGCGTGTCTAGCATTAGTTTGGGTCTAGAAATGAGGGGCAAGATGCATGACATGCTCCAGGTAAATCGAGCCCTGAAAATGTAGATCCTGAAATACTTGACACTAGTTTTCAGTTAAAACACTGCAGTACACGGTCTTGGATAAGTATATGCATTTTCCAACTCATGGTAAACTAATTGCTCCTCGTACAGAAAATGTAACAATATTAGCAGTTGTCTTATAATGCATTGACTTAAATTTCTGCAGAAAAGAAGATGCTGGCTGGCTAGTAATATTGCGTTGGAACACCCTGGAATATGAAGATGGTCTTGGCACAGTGTCTAGCAGCAGACTGCCCAGACAGCCCTCACCTTATCCTCATCTGTTCAACACAAAAACTGAAGGTGTGTCTTTCTGATTTACAGATGACTCCAGACTGAGAGACACGGAGATAAAGACGGGGGGGGGGGGGGGGAGAGAGAGAGAGAGAGAGGGAGGGAGGGAGAGAGGGGAAGAGGGGAGAGGAGAGAGAGAGAGAGAGAGAGAGAGAGAGAGAGAGAGAGAGAGAGAGAGAGAGAGAGAGAGAGAGAGAGAGGAGAGAGAGAGAGAGGAGAGAGAGAGAGAGAGCACAAGAGAATTCCGTTGGAAGACTGAATTAGAACTAAAGCATATCACAGCTGTTTTCTAGGTTAAATATAAAGGCTTGAGTGGAAGCTTGAAAAGGGAGTGTACATTGAAAGGCTGTAGGAAATTTACATAGAAGAACGTCACGGTAAAAATGAATGAGGGTTTTTTTGTTGGCAGCAAACTCAATAAACCAACAATAAAATGAGGGGATCCAGTTGCTTACTTTTTCTGTTGTTAATGTTTTGTTTGTTAATGTTAATGTTGTTAATATTAACAGGGTAAACATGCCAAGAGAAAAGAAAATGATCATGTCTTGGGAAAACACATTTGGTGCGTGGTCTGTGGTTCTTGTCAGCAGAGGTTTATAGCAAGAAGTACACACTGGCGCATATCAAGGAGAGATTGCTGCCATGGGGAGGGTTCTGGAATCAATACTCTACCGGTTTAAAAAGGTGAGACTCTTGTTTAAAAAGCAAAGACTGGGGCTTCCCTGGTGGTGCAGTGGTTGAGAATCCGCCTGCCGATGCAGGGGACGCGGGTTCGTGCCCCGGTCTGGGAGGATCCCACGTGCCGCAGAGCGGCTGGGCCCGTGAGCCATGGCCGCTGAGCCTGCGCGTCCGGAGCCTGTGCTTCGCAACGGGAGAGGCCACAACAGTGAGAGGCCCGCGTACCACAAAAAAAAAAAAAAAAAAAAAAAAAAAGCAAAGACTGAGGATATAACAGCTGTCTTCAAAGATCTAAAAAATTCTTTCTAGAGAAGAGATTAGCCACATTGCTTATAGTGCTTTAAAAAAGCAATAGGAATAATACGCAAGAGTTGTAGAGAGGGACGTTTTGACAACCCCCTGGGCAGTTTTTTCCCCTAATTATCATTGCTATGTATCAATGGAAGAGTTCGCCTTACAAGAAGGATATAAGTTTTGCATTACTAGAAATAGTCAACATACCTTTACAATTTTGCTTCATTTTTTAAGAACAGAACTCCTTTCTATGATGACGTAGTTTGACAGTAGAGAGCCTCATATAACATGCCTGAAATAGGCCTAAAGAGAGGCATGCTATGGTGTTGCTCTGCTTTTCGTTATCTGGGTGTAACGACAGTATTGAGAGGAGAGGAAAGTTGCAACAGTCTAGTCTCAGGGAGGTTCTGGCGGGATGCAGCGCCTGAAGTGGGATTCTTTGCTTTGGTTACATAAAATAAGATTTATTAAATCTTAATCATCCGGGAGGCTGCACCTGTCATCATGTACTAGGGAATGTTGTGTATCTTCACTGTCTAGGTAGAACTTTCTGTTGTAAGTATCTGACATGGAAGCTCTCTCAAGTATTATTATTGGCTGTATTTTTAAATTTTATTTTTGTTCTATTGTATAAAGTCTGTGCTCTTACTTTTAGTGAAAAAGCAATTTTCTGTGGTTCTCAAGAATACCTTATAACACAGCATTCCAAGGCCACTGTTGTCATTGGATTTTCATACTGTTTGATTATTGCGTCTTCCTTCGCTTCATATTAACTTGATGACTATATTCTGATTCTTTAAAGCAATGTAAATCTAAGCAGTAAATGCAATGTCTTGTCTTACTGGAGTCCCCGTACATTAGGTTGAATAACCCGAGGAATTTTGTTGCAATCGTGTCAAGCCTAATGATGACCTATTCAGCCCTTGCAAACGTCATTCAATTACTCATTTCAGCATTGATTTTTCTCATGTTTTTCTTCATGGCATTTAAATGGCTCTCACATCTTTTCTTTTACTGATGCAGAATGCTATATAATGGCAGAGATGCTTGGCTTCTCGATTCATAATGCTACACTCTGCTTCGGATTCTTTTGGAAACAAATTGGGGTATCAATACATAAATAATGCTACATTTATTTTGAATTGAAATTGCTGCCTTCGTAGAAATGGTATATTAAAAGAATTTTTACCGAAAAATATTTTGAATGACCTTGTACAATAAAAAAAGATTACCAATGCTCTATACCAAGAATAAAATGTACCCCAAACAACTTTTCTATAGAAGTATAATGATTAATGGGGAAACAATAAATACACGTAATTTCAAGATCTAACCTTAAAAATAGAAATCATATATCAGTTTCTTAAGAAGAAGTTATATTCGCACACACTGTGTTTATGAAAGCTGTTTTGGAATAAAAATTCTTTCAGCTAAGATCGAATTCATTTACTCACAACAACTACATTGTTTTTTCAGCTGAATGTGGCATTATACTCTTCTGTAATCTATTTTGCCCTCACTTAAGTAGAGGCAAATCTAGTTTTTTCCCAGAGCATTACCATTTTTCTCCTACCTCTCTTTAACACACCTCCATTTTACATGAGATATGCACCATAATATTTTCTGCTCTGTGTTATAAAAACTTCCAGAAATGACATTTAAAAAATTACACTGGCCCATTTAACTTCGCATCCACCAATGGTAAGAAATTACACAAAGAGCTATAGTTGTTACTCTGGAAAAAGGTGGAACTTTTAACTCACTGGATTTGGTTTCATAAATACTAATAATACTTTTCAAAACATTATTAGAACATTTAATCGATCTCCTTTGTAGTATACTTTTTCTCCCTTTTTAAACTAGGCTTTATACAGTCTCATTTTTAATGTCTCAGTTGAAGGGGCTTTCATAAGCCCTTAAAAGACATCCTGATTTGAATTACTCTTGCTCAGAAAATTATTTCTGATGTTTAACTTACATTCTCCTTTATTCAATTGTAGCTCTTCAGACTATCTTAGAAAATTAATTTTTCTCATAATTCCCCCTTTAAATCATTCTAGGTAATCTCAATATTTCATCTTTCTTAAGCACAGAGTCCTCTTTAAATCTGCAGAATATCTAAAGGTGACTAAGATTTCCTTTAATTTTTCATTCTTGACGAAATGATGCAGATGTTTTCATTTAAGTATTATATTTTAATCTCGTAAAAAGGTAAGAAGAATCCCGTAGGACTTTAGAATTTGTAAATTTCCCTGGTTATGTGATATTTCCATTTGGCGTCTAAAACACATCTCAGCGTATGGCACTCAGAATGGAGCAGTGGATCTTCTTCTCTAAGCATGATCCAAAAATAGGAACCTGGACATCACCCTTTCACCGACGCCTTTCCTCAGCTACCTCGCACATTCATTCTAACATAAATCATGGTGTTTGTAACTCCAAAATGTAATCTGAATTCACCCAGCTCTTTTCATCTTGACTGACACGGCTGGTTCAGGCCACCACTATTTCTTGTCTTAATTTTCACAGTAGTCTCCTATCTGCTCACTATGTTTCCATTCTCAAACTCTTTCTGATTTTTCACAAAGCAGTTGAGTGAGCTTTTTGTAACTTGTGAGTCAGGTCATGTCATTACCCACGTTAAATCTTTCCAAGACTTCCCCTTTGCACCCAGAATAAAATCGTTTATCAGCTCATGCTTATTTTTCCAACCTCATCTAACATCAGCCTCACATTCTCCTCGGCATACCCCGGCACCCACTCCCCGCGACCCCCTAGGAGTGAAATGCACTCTGCTCCAGCCAAACATTTTCCGCATAAGACTCTATTTTCTGTTCTTTATGCCTAGAATTCTTTCCCCACAATCTCCACGTGACTGACCTTTCTTCCTTCTTTGGGTCTCGGGTACTTACTCAGTGAGTCCTTTTCTATCCACCGTAACAAAAGTTGACCTCTCTTATTGTCCTATCCTTATTCCATTATAACACCTCTCACAATCTAGAATTATCTTGTGTAATTTCCTTATCTCTTATTTATTTTTACTGCTCTCAGTAGAATATGAGCTTCAGTGCCCAAACCAGCCATTTCTCCAAGGACACCTGGCTCCTTGTAGTAGGAAATGCTATTTCCAAACCAAGATCTGTGTGCTAGGTATGCACATGGTTATTGGAGTACCATTATTCCCAGTCCCTCTCAGGGGCTACAGCCACTGTCTATGTAGATCCATGTATAGTATATTTAACTCTCTCTTTGTTAATAACAGCCATGGTCTGTATTCTTCAAAAATGTCAAGATCATCTATGACAAATAATGACTGAGGAAATATTCCAGATTAAAGGAGATTAAAAAGACATCATGTCTAAAGATAATGTGTCCTCTTAGAATGGATCCTGGATTGGTAAAAGCTTACAATTTTCATATATGGTTATTTACTTTTTTTGCAGACTTGACACGCTTTAAATATGGATTGTGGATTAGATAATCATATTGTATACATGTTAAATATCTTGATTTTGCGTCATGGTTATGCATGAGAATGTCCTTGTCCTCAGGAAATACACACTGAAACATTAGGGATAAAATGTCCCCATGTCTGCAACTTACTCTCAAATGAAATGCACACACATCTCACTCCTCTCTCCTCCCCCTGCATCTCTCATCTATCAATTGAGAGAACGAGGGAAAGAGAATAAATTACTAGCAAATGGGGCAAGTTGTAAATAATTACATCTGAATAAAGGGTATATGAGAGCTCTTGGTTTCACATCCTTTTCAATAGGTTTACATAAAAATAAAAATTTATGAAAAATTTTCAAAATACTCAATATGGTTGCATATTTTTATTTGTTCTATTGACACTGCCTGGAATGATTGAAGTTTGAAACTGCATCTTTTCTCTTTACCAAGTAAAAAGTAAATCAGAGAGCTTGAAGTGAATAGCAGCATGTGCAACATGCAAAACTGAATTTTTCTCAGAGGACAAATGATAACAAGGTTTGTTAATGCCATTTTTTAATAATTAAATGGATTTTGTGATTGCTTTACTCAACCATTAGTAGCTTATCAGGTACAAAACCACACAGAAGAATACTGATGCTTAGTTTTATTTCTTTTCTTTTACAAAGAGAAAATCTTCTAAACAGCTGAAACATGCCTAGAGCAATTTCAAGATGACCCAACTCTCCCCAAGTGACTTCTCAAATTCTTAAGCTATTATCTTTTTGTGAAAACCACTTTTCTAACTTTCTCCCAATTATAACAGCCATATAATTGCTAAGCTAAGATTCCTATAGACTATCTCTGTCAAAGGATCAGGATAGGGAATGATAAACCTCTTAACAAAAACTTAATTCTGATTCTTTTCTGAGATTAGGGTATCTTAGCAACCTATGAAACATGTTATCTGCTGATTCCATCATTTTGAGCACTTTGTTGAACCCTTGAATTGACCTTATACCTGTGTGTTTCCCCTTTTGTTGGTTTTGTTGGTCCAGGTTATATAAAATGAGATTGGCAAACAAAAAGCAGTGTGACCACACATGTCTAAATGTATTTAGCCTTTAACACGACAATGGATTGTTTATAAACTTATGAACCAGAATGTTTATTTCTATTCTTTGTCTCCCGGGAATTACACATCCAGGAGCTCTGCTCAATGGGTGGCAGGGATGAGGAATAAGAGCTCGGTTTTAGCTAAAACAAGGATTTGAGAGAAATGAAGGGTCAAAGCTAAACACAGCCCGAGTGGCTCTCGTGGAGGCAGCCTGAG
Organism: Kogia breviceps; assembly: GCF_026419965.1. Classification (NCBI taxonomy): domain Eukaryota; kingdom Metazoa; phylum Chordata; class Mammalia; order Artiodactyla; family Physeteridae; genus Kogia; species Kogia breviceps. The sequence continues at coordinate 19,271,379 of NC_081326.1, read as the reverse complement.
CTGTGAAGCATGCGTTGCAGTCTAACTTTCAAGCGAATGTTGCCGGTTACACTACGCCAAGATGGGTGACTAATTCTAAGAGCATCCAACTTCTCTAAACAAGTTCAAATATTCTGGCATGGAGTGCTAGGAATACTGGCTGCTGGGATCAAAGCAGTACTGCCAATGGTATTAAGAAATTGCTTGTGATACAAATAACTTCACTCACCGTTATTACTTTCTTCCTATTACATGCTAGCAAGTGTGGGAGTTTTGCAGATTCTGTCTTTCATCCTCTTTCTTCTCTATCTCTTCTCATTCAAGGTGACCACATCCACTCCTGTGGCCTTAAATAACACCCATCCTCTGGACAGCCTCCGTTTTTTTTTTTTTTTTTTTTCTCTAGCCCAGACCTCTCCAGACTTGAATTCTAGATCCTTATGCGGAAACTTTCTCATAGTGGAATATGTAATAGGCATCCAAAACTCAGTATGTCCAAAATGAACTCCTGATTTTGTCTTAAAATCTGTGATTCCTTCCACAGATTCCCGGCTTTAATAAGGGGGAACTCAATTCTTCCTGTTATCCAGGACAAAATCATTCTTGATGATTTTCTTTTTCTCATATCCCACATGTAATACCATTGCAAATACAGAGGCACTGCTTTCAAAATATCCAAAAATCAGAGAACTTTTCATCGTCTTCATCATTATCACTCTAGTCTGGATAACATGAAGTTTTGCCTGGATTATTGCAGTAGCTACTCACTGATCTCCCTTATTCTACCCTTGCTCCTACGGTCCACGTTGACCACAGCAGCCAGAGTGAGCCTTTTAAAATATGGGTTAGATCATGTGACTCCTTTGTTCAAGTCTCTCTGATGGTTAATCCATATTTTATCTCATTGCTTAGAAGCCCCTGCCTGCTGTGGTCCCCCGCCTATCTGACCTATCTACTACCCCAACCACAACTCTGTCATTCACTCCACCCTTGTCTCACTTTTTTGCTGTTCCTTAAACAACGCAAGCATGCTTCCGCTTTGGCACCTTTTAATTTGCTCATCCTACTGCTTGGGATGCAGCGATTCTCAGCTTCTACATGTTTCTGCCCAGATGGCAGCTTATCAAAGAGTTTTCCCAACCTCTCTTATTTAAAGGAGCATCACTTCCATCAATTCTTTATTTTCTTTTTCTTTTTTATTGAATTTTATTTTTTTATACAGCAGGTTCTTATTAGTTATCTATTTTATACATATTAGTGTATATATGTCAATCCCAATTTCTCACTTCCACCAATTCCTTCTTTTCTTTTTTTGGGGGAATTTAATTTATTTATACAGCAGGTTCTTACTAGTTATCTATTTTATACATATTAGTGTATATATGTCAATCCCAATCTCCCAATTCATCACACCACCACCCTGCCCCCATTCCCCCCTTGGTGTCCATATGTTTATTCTCAACATCTGTGTCTCCATTTCTGCCTTGCAAACCGGTTCATCTGTACCATTTTTCTAGATTCCACATATATGTGTTAATATACGATATTTTTCTCTTTTTTATTATCTATCATCATTTTTCATTTTTATTTGTTTCTTGTTTTCATTTCCTCTCAAATACCTATGAGAACATGCACAGACCTTTGTTTGCTGCTTTTCTCTATACCCGAGGGCAACGTCAGGCATAAGTAGATGCTCATTGAATTAATTTTTCTATGTGGAGGAAGTAGATGTAATAAACTATAAACCTTTGCATATTCTAGGTAATATTCTAGAGTGGGTAATTGAATAAAGTTCTGCAATTATTGAGGAAAAGATATGAATTACTTGTTATTTGTGTGGCCTTTTTAAAGTTCATCTGTAAAATGGGGACAGTGATATCTTCTTAAACTACTACAAAGGGTTTCTATGAGCATTAAATGAGATAATCTCTGGGAAGCATTTGGATTCTACCTCATATTATAACATCCAGTCTTTATATGACCATCTTGTGCATGAAAAGTCCTTTGTGTTTCACTGAATTTTAGATGTCTTATTTTGCTTACATTTTTCCGATCAGTAAAAGATTAATTAACATAAGTTTGGAAGGTTCCTTTTAAGAAAACATCACTATTTGCTTTGTCCTATTAGCATTATTATCAATAACCTAGATGAAAAATTTGAAACTGTGTTACATGTCATAGAGGCTGAAATCTGGGAGGAAGAGCTAATTCACTGAATTATAAAATTAATGTGGAAAGATGTTGATGAACTTGACCGTGGACAAAGATAACATGCTGCCCCAAACAGAAGATATCTACACTTTTGACATCATGTTGGTTATTTTTTTCAGTCTAACAACAAAACTAAACCTCTAGACATTATGATACTCTTATTCAAACACTGAAACTGAGTTTCAGAGAGGTTAAGTAACTTTCTTAAGGTCACAGGGCTAATATATGATGTAGACTGGATGCATATGGGTTATTTTCTAACTTTGATGTTCATTCTTTTTCCATTGTGCTGTTAAGATTCACTTTTAAAGTGAAAAAAAAAAAACAGTAAGATTCAAAATGAGGGTTAAGTAGCAACACAGGTAAAAACTGACATTACCCTTAAACCATTTGATATGGCTGTTGAAGAATGACTGAACCAAAACTTAGATTGTGTTACTTGATTGATGTATCCATAGAGATCGAGGTGATAGCCCAGATCTACACTGTGCTGTTCAAAGCATTTCAGAACTTACGTGTGAATCTGGGTATCATACTTTGAAGGTTATAGAAAGACTGAAAATTATTCTAAGGAATGTAACTAGGATCACTAAAATCCTCACAAAACGTCCTGAGAGAAATGGTTGATGGAATTTGGAAGGTGTTAACTAGGGTAGGAGTGGGGAAGTGTCAGAAGTTACTGACAGTCATATAGACCAGAAACTTCAATCATTCAATATGGATCCAAAAAATAAAAATATGACTATGAGTAGAAGCCAAGTTTCTTAGGTAAAATATACTGCTTCAGGTGTTACTGAGTTCTATGCTACTGGAAGAGTTCAAGGGGAAAAAAACCCAGATGATCATAGTAGGGAAGTTTTAAGAGGAATTCAAATATCAAAGGGAAAATTGAACTAGATAAACTTTGGGTGTCTTCTGACAGTTGCATCTCATGCTGTTAGAGAAGACTCATTCTGCATCCACTTGTGGGAGGATTCATGGCCAGCAGTTAGATATATATCCCATTCTACTTATAACAATAAATATACACTTAATTAAAATGTTATCTGGATCTCAGCTGAGGCCTTCCTACTCCCCAAGAGCAGGCTAAAATAGACTTGAACCCCAAATTCTATGCCTTGAGAAAATTCTAAATACAATGTAACATGAATTACTGGAGTGGAAGGTGAGTCAGGAGGAGATGTTTGCATTCTTTTTACTTCCAGGTGTCTGAGCTAGCAGAGAATTGAAACTAATTTTTTTTTCTTTTTTCCCCCAAAAGAAAACAAAAACACTCCTGCAAACATTAGTGAATTTAGTAAGATTTAATAAAATTTAAAGAGAGGTAGGTGGAGAGAGGGCAGAGTTTATACTGCAGCAAAGTAACAAAATTGGGCAAAGGGTGTGGCTAATTAAAACCACAAGGTCCTACCAATCACAGGTGACTAACTGGCCCTTTAATCCATGTTGGCCCACCCTCATAAAACTCAGTGGCCTTTCTCTCTTCTCCTTCTTCCCCAATCTCATCTCTCCTCCTCATTTCCTACCTCAGAATTGCCCTCATAAGCTCCAATTTCTTTCCAATCTTGAAGGACAGCTTTCCCCAGCTCTCAAACTCCCAAGGAGTCCCTTTTCTCCACATCCTTACCAACACTTGCTATTTGTTTTCTTTTTGATACTAGCCATTCTAACAGATGAGAGGTGATATCTCATTGTGGTTTGACTTGCATTTCCCTGATGATTAGTGATGCTGAACGTTTTTTCATGTTTCTGTTGGCCATCAGTATGTCTTCTTTGAAAAAAATGTCTATTCAGGTCCTCTGCCCATTTTTTGATCAGGTTGGTTTTTTTTTTAAATGTAGAGTTGTATCAGTTCTTTATATATTTTGGATATTAACCCCTTGTAAGATATATTGTTTGTAAATATTTTCTCCCATTCTGTAGGCTGCCTTTTTGTTTTATTGATAATTTCCTTCCCTGTGCAAAGCTTTTCAGTTTGATGTAGTCCAATTAGTTTATTTTTGCTTTTGTTTTCCTTGCCTGAGGAGACATATTCAAAAAACACTGCTAAATCCAATGTAAAAGAGCATACTGCCTATGGTTTCTTCTAGAAATTTTTTTGCTTTCTGGTTTTAAGTCTTTAATTCATTTTGAATTTATTTCTTTTCATGGGTGAGACAGTAGTCCAGTTTGATTCTTTTGTATTTAACTGCTCAGTTTTCCAAAAACCATTTATTGAAGAAATTATCTTTTCCCCATGGTATAGTCTTCCCTCTTTTGTTGTGGATTAATTGACTATATAAGCATGAGTTTATTTCTGGACTCTTTACTCTGTTCCATTGATCTATGTGCCTGTCTTTTGTGCAAGTACCATACTGTTTTGATTACTATAGCTTTGTAGTGTAGTTTGTAATCAGGGAGCATGATCTAGCTTTGTTCTTCTCTCTCAAGATTGTGTTCGCTATTTGGGGTCTTTTGCATTTCCATACAAATTTTAGAATTATTTGTTCTACTTTTGTGAAAAATACAATTGGTATTTTGATAGGAAATGCATTGGGTCTATAATTTGCTTCAGCAAGTATGGTCATTTAACAATAGTAATTCTTCCAATCCATCTTTGAAAAGATAAACAAAACTGATAAACATTTAGCCAGACTCATCAAGCAAAAAAGAGAGAGGGCCCAAATTAGTAAAATCAGAAATAAAAAAGGAGGTTACAACTGAAAACACAGAAATACAAAGGACATAAGAAATTACTATGAACAATTATATACCAATAAAATGGACAGCCTAGAATAAATGGGTAAAGTCTAAGAAAGGTACAATCTCCCAGGACTGAAATAGGGAGAAGTAGAATATATGAACAGACTGATTACCAGTAATAGAATTGAATCTGTAATTTAAAAAAAAAAAAAAAGAAACTATCAACAAACAATAATCCAGGATCAGATGGCTTCACGGGTGAATTCTACCAAATATTTAAATGAGTTAAAACATATCCTTCTCAAACTATTCCAAAAAAAACTGCAGAGAAAGAAATGCTTCTGAATTAATTCTACGAGGCTAGCATCACCTTGATACAAAAACCAGACAGAGAACCACAGAAAAAAGAAAAGTATAGGCCAATATCACTGATGAACAAAGATGTAAAAATCGTGAACAAAATATTAGCAAACTGAATTCAATAAGACAATTGTAATTATCCTCCCCCTTGTGTGTTGCTTACCTAAAAGAGTGGGCCTTAACTAATCTCATCTCTGTCCCTCCTACCCATCTTGTTGTGATTTCTTTTTTATCCCTTTAGTTGTGAAAAATCTATCCTGCTAGTCTTCAGGTCATTCTCATCAATAGTTGTTCTGTAAATAGTTGTAATTTTGGTGTACCTGTGGGAGAATGTGAGCTCCGGATCTTTCTGCTCCACCGTCTTGGCCACACCTCCTTAAACTAATTTTTAAAAAAGTGCTAAACAGCTGAGGAAAGTTTCTGTCAAACTCAACACTCCGAGATTAAATAGAAAGAAGTAGCATAACAATGATCTGGCAGTAAACAGACCTTGTTTTCATTCTTATTTCAGCTTGACTGGCTTTGCCACTTTGTGTAGGTTTCTTAACTTCCCTGATTTTCAATTCTCTTATCTCAAAGTGTGATTAATAACAATGCATTTCTAATGGTGTTGTCTGGATTAAATTAAATAACACATGTAGAATACTTAACATGCTCCTTGTCAAGTAGTCAGTGTTCCATAACCTTGTTAACTACCATTACTAATAAAGTTTCCTCATTCAAAAATCTTTTTCAATTTTAAAAACAATAAAATTTTCAATGTCCACTGAAAATTTAGCTTGAAAGACTTTGAAGAGTGTACTAAGGATATTTACCACCAAAATTTTTTCTTCTGCCTATCATATGCCAAACTGTCACTAAGATTTCTTGAAAATAAACTTCAATGGTTTCTGTATTGAAGACAATTTATTTGACAGTCAGTGTGATAGAGGAGCTATTAGTAAAATACATTTTACCAATTTTACAACTCTCTCTGGTAGCATGATATCAAAATTTGATACTGTGATCTTAAATAACAAAGCTGACCTTTGGAAAATTGTAAATTAGAAATTGTATAATTTACTTTCTTTTCGCTAAATCCCTCTTCCAGCCTTAGGCAGAGCTGCAGCCCTGTGCTATTGGCTAAGGTAGCCACTGTCACATGTGGCTTATATAGGTTAAAATTAAAATTAATTAAAATTAAAGAAAATTTAAAATTCAGTTACTCAGTTGGACTAGCCACATTTCAAGGGCTGAAAAGCCATGGGACCAGTGACTACTATATTGGAGAGTGTGCAAATAAAACATTTCTATCATTGAAGAACATTCTATTGGCCAGTGCTGTCCAAGGCACAAATAACTTGTATCCTTCCATCGTCTGGAATCATCAAAACTGCTTCTTGTTAAATGTCATCACTCTAATGGCTTCTTTCTCTGAGATTTCCCTGTCCTTTGTATACTATAAACTAATGGAAAGTCAGGTGCTGAAATGTTAACAGGGAGAGAGCTCAGGTTAAGGATTGGCTAACCTTTCATCTTCTACAGCAGTATTTTTCAGAGTGAGGTCCTAGGATAACTGGTATCATAATCAACTGGGATGGCTATTTAAATTTCAGATTCTTGGGCCCCTTGTTAAATCTTCTGAATCTGCATTTTAATCCAGCTTCCTCATTCACTGTTATGAAATGTTGAAGTCTGAGAACCTTTGCTGAGAAGAACAAAGGTTCTTGGTATTGGAATCCAATTACCAAGAACCTCATAGTTGAATGCTATCTGCATAGGAATAGGGAGCAATGTCAAGTTTAGGTATCAAAGGAGATATTTTTGGAAAAAGATTATTTTTGTTGCTCCTCAAATCATACAACAGAAAGCCATCTGTACATAGGCTCATTGTGGACTTATTGACTAACATGATTCAATGTAATAAAGCCCACTTGCCCACCAGGAGAATTTTTTAAAAATTGCTCTTGACATGAGGCATTTTCTTTATTAATGTTTTGGAATCATGTTTACTTTTTTGCTTTCATTTTATTATTTTATTTTGCATTTTATTTTGCTTTCATTTTATTATTTTATTGGGTATAATTGACAAAATCAAAAGATATTTAAAGTGTACAATGTGATGATTTGATATATGTATATATTGTGAAAGGGGAAATCATGTTCACCTTTGTAATTTGATTTTATGTTTTTTATAATTTGATTTTAAGTCATTTAAAAATTTCCCCTTAGAAAGAAGGCAGGCATTTCTAAGAGAATTTTTTAAAGAAAAAAAATTAATGAAAATGGAAAAAAGAGAAAAACAAATAAAAATGACATTAAATAAAATTGAAAAGTGTTTTATTGACTAGACAAAAAAGCAAAAAGTCAAAACTAGAAGCAAAACTAAACAATGGAAAATCCTCTGGTGAGTCTCATCAAGGTAAAGAGAGAGTATTATTAAATAATACTAATTTTAAGAAGGGAAAATATATATGTGGATACAGACCATACTTAGATGACTAAAAATAATCTGGTAGAAAAATAAGCAAAGTTTTGTTTCATAAGTTATGTAAAAAAAATCTTAAGCAAAACTTTTATTATACCAATTATGAAGACTTACAATAAAGCTATAATAATTAAAGCAGTGCAATTTGCCACAAATAGACTAGAAGAATAGAGAACTTAGAAACAAGCCTTCAAAGATGAGGGAGCTTCCTCTAGGACAAAGGTGGCATTGCTAAGTATCAGGGAAAATATAGTATGGAAACAGGTAACTGTCTACCTGGACAAATATAACATGTGATCCCCTAACTTGAACGTAATTCCAGATGAATTAAAATCTTAAATATGAAAAATCAAGTGAGTAAAACAGTGAAAGAAACTAGAAGCAGTTAGAAGAACTACTTTATTTTCCCTTCACCAAATCTATCGACTTGTCTATCTTTGTATCCTGTATTCTGGCTAAATGGATAAGGTCTTCTTTCTTCAAAGTCCAAGTCATTATTTAGTTGTGCAGTGGATCCCTCCTCCTCCTGCTAGTCAAGTCTGAATCTCCTTTCTCTGGCCTATCCCACCAATTTCTCACCAATGTGATGAGACACAATAGGCTGAATAGCAGTCAGCTAAGAAAAATAAACCCATCCCAGATCTCCTGCTTCCCTTCAGGTTTCTTTCTTTCTATAAAACAAAATTCATCAAGTTGTCTCCGCTTACTCAAACCCCATTCTCTCCCCAAACTCTCCACTCAGATTCTTATTTCCACTTCTCTTTGGAAACCACTCTTGACAAGATGACCAAAACGTTCATCTGGCCAAGTTCAATGGCATCCTTCAGTCCTTTTTCTCTGTTCTCACATTTGACATCAATTGATCACTTTTTACATTGTGTAACACTTTCTTCACCTGGCTCCAGAAGTGGATTTACCTTGGAAGAATAAAGCCTAGACTGCAAAGAATTATGCATTTGTAACTTAAGAGAGTTAAACACACACAAATCAATAGCTTTCTTATAATCTAGGAGTAACCACTAAGAAAAAGTAATTAAAATAATGAAAAAGGTAAAATATATGGAAAACACTAAACCTATATGTACTAAAATTGTCATTATTGAAAGAAAAAAATACGTTAATAAATGAACAGTCATATCCCGTCTTGAAGGGTAAAACATAATAGTGTAGAGATGCTAATTCTCCTGAATATTAGTCTATAAATTCTAACTAGTGAGTTGACCCTCAGTTTCTCTTGAAAAAGACTCAAGGAAATTTGGTAATATAATAATAATGAAAAGAGACTTGCTTTGTCAGACATCAAAATATATTCTAAGTAACAGTAATTAAATTATATAGTCAGGTACAGGCAAAAGAGGCCCAGAAACACATGCACTTCTAGATGATAATTCAGTATCTAATAAAAGTGGTGCTTTGAATCAGTGGAAGGGAAAAACTTCGCAAAAATAGTGAAAGTTAGCTATGTATTTGGGAACAAATAGAATTAGGATATTATATTACATCACATTTTTTTTAAGTCTGTAAGAAATCAAACTATAAAAATACTTAAAAAATAGGGGATGAGAACTGTCTGAGTACAATGTGAATGTTAGGAAAGCAGAAGAGAAAAAATATTGACAAATTGTCAAAATTGAAAAGTGCCTACTCTGTAAAAGATCCTATAAACAAAATCTTAAAAAAATTAAAGAAAATTTTATCTCAGATGTACAAATATCCATATATTCATTTTTGATGTTTATTTAAATATTTAATACATATTTAATTATAATATTTATAGGTGTATGAATATAAAATTATGATAGATAACATCTATTATAAAGATATATTATATAAATTGGAAAAGTATATTCTACATATATTTGATAAACTGTTTCTCTTATACAGAAATAACTCCTATCTATAGAATAACAAAATATATAAAAATGAGAAAAAAATAGAAGTGGTTCACTACAGAGAGATATTAAAGGCTGAAAAAACATGGAAAAACCTTTTTACTGTTGCGGCCTCTCTCGTTGGGGAGCACAGGCTCTGGACGCGCAGCCTCAGCGGCCATGGCTCACGGGCCCAGCCGCTCTGCAGCACGTAGGATCCTCCCGGACCGGGGCACGAACCCGTGTCCCCTGTATCGGCAGGCGGACTCTCAACCACTGCGCCACCAGGGAAGCCCTGGAAAAACCGTTAAACTCATAATGACAGATATATGTTAATAAAACAATATTAAGGTAACTATTTTGCACATTAAATTGACAAAACATTAAAATTCTTATAATATAGAATGTTAATAAAAGCAGGGAGAAATGTGTAATAATACAGAACATTAGGAGATTCTCAAAACTAACACAATTTAAAATATTCAATCCATTGGTTTAGTAATTTCACTTCCAGAAATCCTACAGGTAGAAATACACAATGCAAATATACTCGCAAAGGCAGAAATTAGAGATAAACTAAATATTTACCAATAAGGGAATGGCTAAATAAATAATTGTATGTCCATCATGAAATACTATTTAACTATGAAACAGAATGGACCTCATGGAAAGATCTCCAGAATGATTGAAAAACCAGTGCATAGAAAAATAAGGCACAGTGGGATCCCTTTTCTGTTATTAAAAATGCACCATATCCCAACTTTTCCTCATTATTTGGAGACCATCCCAACAGACATCTCAGATATATTTGAAGCATCCTGTCTTTGTATCTATTTAAATTGTGTTCCAAACCCTATCCTATTTGTTTTATGAACAATTCAGCCACAGCTGCATTGATTGGGTCCTGCTCCACCTTCACTGGTTACTGCCCCACATGTGGGAGGAAGATCTAATCTCCAGTCCATCACTGTCAACACTGATCACTTATATTCCAAGCCAGGAATAAACATTTGAAACCTGGTGTCTTTCTGCTTCCCTTGCACATGTAGGGTAGAGGAATTCATGTGGAATTACAAGTATGGAGCTCCTGTTTAAAGCCCTGTTTTCTTAGGGAAACTCATGCAATTACCCTGGGAAGTCTTAGCACTGAGCTTGGAAGGTAGGAATCCCCCTCTTCACTCTCACAAATTCCCCAGATTTCCATCCTTTAGTTTGGGGTAAATTTGTGCTCTCTCATTTAATGGACCTCAAAAATTCTCTTTTTTTCTCTATTTTTTCAAAAGTACCTAGATAACTTCTTATATGAGTTAAAATTAGTATAAAAGACTAAAGGAAACTGTCTTGGGGCCACTTCTTTTATCCTTGTCACACACACACACAAAAATAAATCCTGAAAAAAAGATCATAAAATATGCATATCTGGCTGAATTGAGAGGTAGGGTATGGGAAGGGGCTATAGGATGAAGGAGGGGAAAATAGGAAAGATAAACAAATTTGTAATGAATATATCCTCATATTCGGATTGATTATGTGCATAGGAAAAGATCTGGAACAATACCAACTAATTTTAAAAAGAGCTACTTTTGAATCATGAGATTGGGGGTGCAGAAAATACCTCTACTTTTAACTTTATATATAACTGTGATATCTGAAATATTTATGAGAATTTGCTACTTTTGTGAATTAGAAAAAAGATTAACTCAAGAAGCAAAATAGATCAAACACGATGTCTATAAAATTTCAGTTTATGATTCTTAGAGTTATAACCAAGTTAAGGAAACTTCCTAAACTCTAAAATACTGTGCTCACTTAGGTGACAGAGATACAGAGACAAAAGTTTGGATGTTTATTTAAAACAAATTCTTTATTGTTATTTGAACTATTTGAAAACGAAAACTCCAGCTATGGAAAAATAGCAATATAGCATATATATTTCCAAAGGGTACAATTTTTGGAGATTTTGAAGACCTGGGGCAGGGGAAAAAGCTCAGGCAAAGATCTAGTTCTTCGACAAATAATGAATATGCTTTGGGACACTGAGAATTGTATTGAGCCATCTACGTGTTTCTTATTAGTCTGGAAATCGTTAGAGACACAACCAAGCAGGATTCTTACAAGCTAGTCTTGATTTAGTTTGGAACAATTTCTTCTTGGGCAGTAGAATAATGGACTTATAATTTCAGAGCTAGACAGAAGGACATACGCTTGCCTGTGAATCCCGAAGTTCTTTGTTCTAGGAACTAGAAGAGGCAAAGAGCCAAGTAACCAGAGACATTCCCATAAAAGGAGTTGCTCCAGAGGTGGGTAGGGATTTTACAGGTCCTAAACCAAGGACCTGTAACCTCCATGACACTCAGGAACCTGAATCTTAGATATTTTGTTTAGGAAAAGACATTTTTTCTCTTAACCTCAAGCAAGTTCATGCCATCCAGTTGGACCATAAGAAGATAAAGCTAAGAACTAAAACCTTTTTTTTTTTTTAAAGCCCCAACTGATGGTAGTTGAGCAACTGAGTCACCAGCAGCAACAAAGGAGAAAAAGAAATACATGACTGACCATGAGTTAACTCAAGTGAATTATTGTTATCAAAATTAAATCAGAAAATTTCATCATTTCAAAAGGAACAAAATAGTAGGATAGTGTAGTCATATTAACACAACGCTATCAGATTCCTACTTTTCCAAATACTCGTTTTGCTGCCTAAACTAAGAACAAAACAAAATTGTTGGCTCTGGGCTCTGCCTCCCTCAGGTCAAAATCTGCCTATGAAATGTCGCTTCTCAAAACAACAACAAAATTCAAATGTCACTGCATATTTGGATATTTGCTTGTTGAAAGTTATTTCATAATTTTAAATGCCCCATTTCTTGATTCTTAGTATGAGCATTAACATTAATGGAGCAGGTCACTGTGCTGAGTCCTTTCTCTCTCAACATTACAAAAGAAAAGTGTGGTTTTTATCCCTGTAATACACATGAGAAAACGGAGGAAAGCTAGGAAATTGTCAGAGTGAAGAGTAAAACTGTCTTCTTAACCAATATTCTATACTAATTCCTCTGAGGTAGTATATGAGTTTGGCTGATATGTACATAAATGAAGATCCTTTGTAAACCTATATATTAAAAAAAACCTTCTAGGGTTTTCTTGAAATGGCTGGCATAGGGTTTTGCTTATTCTCAATATAGAAGAATTCCTTGTCAATGTACACATACTCATACACACACACACACACACACACACACACACACACTGGAGTATTATCCATGTTTTCCCCCAAAGCTATAAAAAGCTTACCTGATCTAAAAAAAGATATTCTGCTTCACATCTTATGAGATCCTATATAGTTTTAATATCTGTCCTGCCCTGCAGCTTTCTCCCAACAATAAACTATACATAGGAATGATAGTGTAAGGGGAAAATAAAGATATATAGTGACACCAATATGTGAAAGCAAAACATCTGGAAATTCAGTGAAAATATTAATAAACTCAGTGAAAAATTCAGTCAAACTTTTTGATATTATGTAGACAAAAGTAAATGAATAGTTAGCTCAGTGGAATAGATGTTTTGGCATTATTTGAAAATAAAATGTCTTAAAGTGTTCTCACTATTGTTTCCAGATTATTCTTTTGTGAATCTGGCCATTTAATAATTTTAGTCTTAGGTCTGTTTACACATAGGTGGGGTATAAATAAATGTTGAAATTTTTGCTCAGTGGATTGTATTCTTCTCAGAGGAACAAGGAATTCCCTCTATATTACCAAGGTTTTCGTTCCAAGAGGTATATTTTTGAAGATTGGTCTGGGAATGATGTATGTTTGTAAGATGTTCCTGTATGGTGATCAATAACTCAAATCGCCCGATCATATTAAACAAGTAGATTCCTCTCAAAATACTTTCTTCTACTCCTATAAGTGAAATACAACCAGCCCAAGGAAATTTTAGCATGTGGCCTTGAGGTAAAGAAGTTGGTCAAAGACAGAAGGATATCCCAGAGTTGGATCCCTAGGATTTGAAACTGTTGGCCTTGAAAAGAAGTGACAGTGGGAATTTGTCTGAAGGATCCCGTGGACAGGGTGGCAAGGTCCCACTGAAAGAGAAGAGAAAGACATACGCCTGCATTCTTTTCTCATTTTTTGATTTTTTTTAAATTTTGGTAAAATACATATATAATTTACCATTTTTAGATGTACAATTCAGTGGCACGAATTATGTTCACATTATTGTAAACCATTACCACTATCAGTCTCCAGAAATTTTTCATCATCTCAAACTCAAACTCCATACCTGTTAAGTAATAATTCCCATTCCTTTCTCCCCTCAGCCCCTGGTCAACGCTATTCTACTTTCTGTCTTTATGAATTTGACAACTATAGGTATGTCATGCCATAGACTGAATGCTTTTGTCACCACCCCCCCGGATTCATATATTGAAACTCTCACCCACAATGTGATGATATTAAGAGGTGGGCCTTTGCTAGGTGATTAGGTCATAAGGGCTCTGCCTGCATGGACTGGATTAGTGCCTTCATAAAAGGGACTCCAGAGAGCTTTGTCCCTTCTGCCATGTGCAGACACAGTAAGAAGACGACTATGAACATCAGACCCTGAATTTTTTTTTTTTTTAGCACCTTGATACTGGACTTCCTAGCCTCCAGAACTGAGGGAAATTAATATTTGTTGTTTATAAGCCACCAAGTTGATGCTATTTTGTCATAGAGGTCAGAATTGACTAACACATCATAAAAATGGAAACATACACTATATGTCCTTTTATGTTTGGCTTATTTCACTTAGTGTAACGTTTTCAAGTTTCTTCCCTGGTGTAGCATGTATCAGAATATCATTCCTTTTTAAGGATGAAAAATATTCCATAGTGTGGATATACCACATTTTGTTTATTCATTCATCTGTCGCTGGACATTTAGGTTGTTTCCCTCGTTTGGTTATTGTGAATAATGCTACTGTAAACACAGGTGTACAAATAGCTATTTGAATCCCTGCTTTCAACTCTTTTCAGTATATACCCACTGTGGTGTTTTTAACTTTTAGAAATTTTAATTGAGATAAACAAATAGAATGGCACACAAATCATGTGTAAAGCTTAATGAATTGTCCTTAAGCAAACATATGCATGTGACCAGAAGGCAGATAAAGAAATGGAACCTTACCAGCACCACAAACCCCACCCCTTTCCAGTCCCTGTCCTTCCTCAAGGGTGCCCAACCGCCTGACTTTTAGATCAGTCTTGTCTAATTCTGAACTTTATACAAATGGAACCATACAACTTGTACTCATTTTTTTCACTCAACATTATGTTTGTGAGCTACAGTATTTCTGAGGTTAATATTAGGTTTGTAAGATCTCAAAAAAATCTGTATTGATACACACTATTCCATTATGTGAATATTGCACAATTTATATGCTCATCCATTGCCGCCAGCCGCGGCGGGTCCTCAAAGTGCAGCAACAATCGACGAGAGGGGGTAGGGAACTGAACGCACCAAGGTATGGGATCAGAAGGGCACAGACAACTGATGGTTGCAAAGCAAGTTTAACAACAAAGCGTAGCCGTATATATCCCCCTAAAGCAGGGAATTTGCTGAGTCACGCCTTATCGGCATCAGCTGGTTGATTGGCTTCTCGGCTTAGTCACGCCTTATCGGCATCAGCTGGTTGATTGGCTTCTCGGCTTCTCCCTCAAAGGCACCGATTTCCCCTCCAGGGTTGCTTTTCCTAGCTTTGGGGAACAACCAGGGACTCCCAGTAACTGAGTAGGTCCCTGGAGCGATTTGGTCAAAGGCCATCTCCTTTTTTACGTTCATACCATGAAGTCCAGGATGCATACCAAGGAGAGTACAATCGGGCCCTGAGGCTTATGAGGGTCTTAATGGCGCCTTCCTCAGAGGGCAATGCTCGCCACATTCCCCGCTCTTTTATTTTTTAAAGCTTGATAATGCAATTTCAACCCATACACCTCCTGACGAAGAGCAGCGAGACGGCCAACAATAAAGCGTAATAAACAAGGTAAGGCAATTAACATCAACAATACACATGACCCCACGGTAATCAATCCTGTGAGTCCATTTTGAAACCAATGCATTGGGTTTAACCATTGAAGCTGATCCAAGAGTCCTTGAATTAATTGTTGGGGCCCGTCTTCTTGTAGATGAGCTTCTTGAATTGCTTGTATTTCCGCATTAATTTTTTTTTGTGTCCAAACTAATGTGTCCATCAGTCCATACACTTAAAAAGTGCATTTTTACTTTGTTCCAATCCCAATTTCATTATAAGCGTGTTGAGTCACACAAATCCAAGTATATTTAGCATGGCAAATCAAACGCATTTTCAATTTTAATGCCATAATTTGGTCTCCTAAACCTATGAGAGCATTTTTTAACTCATCAACCTCAGTTTTTAGTTGAGTATCAATATGACTTTGTAATGCTAATGCAATACTGGTATTTTTAGACAATTGATTAACATAATGTGCTTGTTGTACAGTTTTACTTAATGCTAAACCGGCGGTAGCGGCTATGGCTGTTAAAGCAGCTAAGGCTAATATGCTACATATTAATATTCCAGTGAATCGTTTAGGTCTTTTTAAAGCTTCAGATAATTCTAGCCAAGCTTGCATGCTAGTACTATGATACCATGGTTCAGAAATATTTACAGGCAGCATTACATAGGAAGGTTGTTTTAACATCATAACAGAAAAAGTTCCTTTCATAGGCAGAAGGCAAGTACTAAAAATACAATTCTGACAAGTTATATTATATCCTAAGGAACCAGAAGTAAACTCAATCTGTAAATCTCCTATTAGCAAGGCATATGAGGGTGTAACACAAGTAATAACCGGTTGATAAGAATAAGACAATGCAAACTTCCCAAAATCCCAATGCTTATAAAAAACCAAACTATTATCAGTAACAGAAACTGAAGAAATTAGAATGGTACCATTATTATAATTTAGGGTGCACCAGATTTGAGAATTCAAAATCAGATTGGGGAAAATCAGAAGGAAAAAAGGAGGGAAACTTCAACTTGTAACAGCTTTAACTACCTTTAAACTATGGCCGGCCAGTAAAGTCCCTTGTCCTTCTACATATATTTCAACACAAAAATAGTATCTTTACCAGTCTCATTCTTTCCATTTGTGTTATTGTTGCCCTGTGAAATCATTATTTCTAGAACGGCAAGAAAATGTAAAGCTTTCTCGGAAAGCACTGGTGGACAACTCCTTCTCTTGATCAGTGATTTCAGGTCGCTTCTTGGATACTTCTTGTCCTATATTTTTTTTACTTCTGACTATTGCCCCGAGTTACTATCAACTTTACTATGTGGCCACACTTTCACTCTTAACTCCGGGGATTCACCTACCGAGATTCAGATGTCCCTCTTGTCAGGTCCCTGTCCGGGCGCCACTTGCCGCCAGCCGCGGCGGGTCCTCAAAGTGCAGCAACAATCGACGAGAGGGGGTAGGGAACTGAATGCACCAAGGTATGGGATCAGAAGGGCACAAGCAACTGATGGTTGCAAAGCAAGTTTAACAACAAAGCGTAGCCGTATATATCCCCCTAAAGCAGGGAATTTGCTTAGTCATGCCTTATCGGCATCAGCTGGTTGATTGGCTTCTTGGCTTAGTCACGCCTTATCGGCATCAGCTGGTTGATTGGCTTCTCGGCTTAGTCACGCCTTATCAGCATCAGCTGGTTGGTTGGCTGCTCGGCTTCTCCCTCAAAGGCACCAATTTCCCCTCCAGGGTTGCTTTTCCTAGCTTTAGGGAACAACCAGGGACTCCCAGTAACTGAGCAGGTCCCTGGAGCGATTTAACCAAAGGCCATCTCCTTTTTTACGTTCATATCATAAAGTCCAGGATGCATACCGAGGAGAGTACAATCGGGCCCTGAGGCTTATGAGGGTCTTAATGGCGCCTTTCTCAGAGGGCAATGCTCGCCGCATTCCATGATCGATGAGAATAGTGCTTCCATTCTTAACTCTTTTATTCTCACAATAAAAGTTGTTGAGAGTCCTTATAGAGGAAATCAGGGTGTTGGGCTTCAGGTCCTGCCACTTTACTTCTTGTACTATAAGAGAAGAAATTAATGAGGCAACTATATAGTTTGTCTTTGAAAAAAGCCATCAATTACCATTGAATTTTCAATCCATATTTAGGGTTCTTTTGATCTGCCAGTACTGCCATTTAGCTGGGGGTTCCTGATGACTAGAAAAATTCTCTTCCCGTATTTTATCCTTCTCTTAGGGATACTTACCTGGACAATCTAGAAATTGTTCTTTTCCCCTCAGGATTAAAGGGTGATCCAATATTAGTCATTTTATATTTTAATGTCAATGTGGTTTAGAGGTCCTGCCACTGGAGTCTAAGTCCAGAAGACGGAGGTGGGGGGGGCAGCAAAGTATTGGGAAGAAGAGCAGGTACCCAGCCTGAGTGGGCATCTCTTGCTTCTTCCATCACAGCCACAGGATTTGTAATTCTTGGCACATTCAGTGGGCTCCTTTTGACTCAACGCTCCCTCCAAACCTCTCCTCCGCTCTATCAGCTCCAGACCACCACATTCCAGGATGATTCGCCACCTTTTCCTACATGATCATCCACGGAGGTATTCTAGCTTGTTACTCTAGTTTCTGCTGTCCCTTCTCCCAACCCCCATGACTATGTTGAAGAGCTAGACATTTTCAAACTCATCGTCCAGAATGTCTTCTGCCTTAATTTTTTTGTCCCTTAAGTGTGTTCCTCTTGGATGGGTAGCACATGACACTGACCTACTGTTTGCTTTACCAACAGCTATTTTATATTATGGATGAGCAAGAAACTCTAGTAATAAGGGATGGAATAATGGGAGAATGGCTAAAAAGCCTCATGCTTTTGGGAAAATTAGATACAGAATTTCTGCTCTTAAGGACTTTACCAGCGGACCCTATTCACGTTGGTTCATCTTGTGTGGATGGCAGGGAGATTCAGCACAAAGAACATGAGTGCCATGGACTGAATTGTATCCCCCCTCAAATTCATTTGTCAAAACCCTACACTCAGTGTGACTGTATTTGGAGATAGGGCTTTTAGGAGGTAATTAAGTTTAAATAAGCTCATAAGAATGGGGCTCTAGTATTGGTGGCTTTATAAAAAGAGGAAGAAAGAGATCTCTATCTTGTCACCATGAGAGGGCATAGCAAGAAGGTGAACATCTGCAAGCCAAGAAGGGAGCCCTCACTTGGGGCCAAATCTACCAGCACCTAATCTTGGACATCCAAGCCTCCAGAACTGTGATAAATAATTTTTTGTTGCTTAAGCCACTCAGTCTATGGCATATTGTTATGGCAGTCACAGATGTTTCATACAATACGTCTTAAAACTGGAGCTCTATGCCCTTGAATGAGTCACTTACACTCTTTGAGACTCAGTTTTCTAATCTGTAAATTGGCATTAACTATCCTTATTCCACCAAAGTGGCTGGGAGTATCAAGGAGATAACATACCTAAAGTAAGATGAATACAGAGTGAATTCTTAAAAGGTTACTTCTCTTCCCCTTCCATCTGTTTTTCTTATCACCTGATCACAATTGTAAAATGTGAAGGGAACCATAATGCCACCCCCACTTTCAATCAGACATAATAACAATAGTTAAAAATTACTGAGTACTTATTATGGATGAGACACTGTACCCAACACTTTATTTGCATTATCTTGTTGAGTCCTCACAGAACAATTTAAAATAAATATTGTTATTCCTCTTAACAGATAAGGAAACTGAGGCCCAGAGGAGACAAGCAAATTCTCGAGTACATAGTTATTATATAGTGGAGCTGGGATTCATATCCACATCTGTCTTACTCAGTGGGCTGTGTTCTTTTTCTCTCTTTTTTTTTTTTTTTAACATTTTCATTGGAGTATAATTGCCTTACAATGGAGTGTTAGTTTCTGCTTTATAACAAAGTGAATCAGTTATACATATACATATATCCCCATATCTCTTCCCTCTTGCATCTCCCTCCCTCCCACCCTCCCTGTCCCACCCCTCTAGGTGGTCACAAAGCACTGAGCTGATCTCCCTGTTCTATGCGGCTGCTTCCCACTAGCTATCTATTTTATATTTGGTAGTGTATGTCCATATATACACCACCACTCTCTCACTTTGTCCAGCTTACCCTTCCCCCTCCCTGTGTCTTCAAGTCCATTCTCTAGCAGGACTGCATCTTTATTCCTGTCTTGCCCCTAGGTTCTTCATGACCATTTTTCATTTCTTTGTTTTTTTTTTTTTTTTTTTTTTTAGATTCCATATATATGTGTTAGCATATGGTATTTGTTTTTCTCTTTCTGACTTACTTCACTCTGTATGACAGACTCTAGGTCCATCCACCTCACTACAAATAACTCAATTTTGTTTCTTTTTATGGCTGAGTAATATTCCATTGTGTATATGTGCCACACCTTCTTTATCCATTCATCTGTCGATGGACACTTAGGTTGCTTCCATGTCCTGGTGATTGTAAATAGAGCTGCAATGAACATTGTGATACATGACTCTTTTTGAATTACGGTTTTATCAGGGTATATGCCCAGTAGTGGGATTGCTGGGTCATAGGGCAGTTCTATTTTTAGTTTTTTAAGGAACCTCCATACTGTTCTCCATAGTGGCTGTATCAATTTACATTCCCATCAACAGTGTATGAGGGTTCCCTTTTCTCCACACCCTCTCCAGCATTTGTTTGTAGATTTTTTGATGATAGCCATTCTGGAAAGTGTGAGATGATATCTCATTGTAGTTTTGATTTGCATTTCTCTAATTATTAATGATGTTAAGCATTCTTTCATGTGTTTATTGGCAATCTGTATATCTTCTTTGGAGAAATGTCTATTTAGGTCTTCTGCCCATTTTTGGTTGGGGTTGTTTCTTTTTTTGATATTGAGCTGCATGTACATTTTGGAGACTAATCCTTTGTCAGTTGCTTCATTTGCAAATATTTTCTCCCATTCTGAGGTTTGTCTTTTCGTCTTGTTTATAGTTTCCTTCACTGTGCAAAAGCTTTTAAGTTTCACTTAAGTTTCATAAGGTCCCATTTGTTTATTTTTGTTTCTATTTCCATTTCTCTAGGGGGTGGGCCAAAAAGGATCTTGCTGTGATTTATGTCATAGAGTGTTCTGCCTATGTTTTCCTCTAAGGATTTTATAGTGTCTGGCCTTACATTTAGGTCTTTAATCCATTTTGAGTTTATTTTTGTGTATGGTGTTAGGGAGTGTTCTAATTTCATTCTTTTACATGAAACTGTCCAGTTTTCCCATCACCATTTATTGAAGAGGCTGTCTTTTCTCCATTGTATATTCTTGAATCCTTTATCAAAGATAAGGTGACCATATGTACAAGGGTTTATCTCTGGGCTTTCTATCCTGTTCCATTGATCTATATTTCTGTTTTTGTGCCAGTACCATACTGTCTTGATTACTGTCGCTTTGTAGTATAGTCTGAAGTCAGGGAGCCTGATTCCTCCAGCTCGGTTTTTCTTTCTCAAGATTGCTTTGGCTATACGGGGTCTTTTGTGTTTCCATACAAATTGTGAAACTTTTTGTTCTAGTTCTGTGAAAAATGCCAGTGGTAGTTTGATAGGGATTGCATTGAATCTGTAGATTGCCTTGTGTAGTATAGTCATTTTCACACTGTTGATTCTTCCAATCCAAGAACATGGTATATCTCTCCATCTATTTGAATAATCTTTAATTTCTTTCATCAGTGTCTTATAATTTTCTGCATACGGGTCTTTTGTCTCCTTAGGTAGGTTTATTTCCAGATATTTTATTCTTTTCCTTGCAATGGTAAATGGGAGTGTTTTCTTAAATTCACTTTCAGATTTTTCATCATTAGTCTATAGGAATGCAAGAGATTTCTGTGCATTAATTTTGTATCCTGCTACTTTACCAAATTCATTGATTAGCTCTAGTAGTTTTCTGGTAGCATCTTTAGGATTCTCTATGTATAGTATTATGTCATCTGCAAGCAGTAACAGCTTTACTTCTTCTTTTCTGATTTGGCTTCCTTTTCTTTCTTTTTCATTTCTGATTGCTGTGGCTAAAAGTTCCAAAACTATGTTGAATAATAATGGTGAGTGTGGGCAACCTTGTCTTGTTCCTGATCTTAGTGCGAATGGTTTCAGTTTTTCACCATTGAGCATGATGCTGGCTGTGTGTCTGTCATATATGGCCTTTATTATGTTGAGGTAAGTTCACTCTATGCCTACTCTCTGGAGGCTTTTTATAATAAATCAGTGTTGAATTTTGTCAAAAGCTTTCTCTGCATCTATTGAGATGATCACATGGTTTTTCTCCTTCAGTTTGTTAGTATGGTGTATCATATTGATTGATTTGTGTATATTGAAGAATCCTTGCATTCCTGAGATAAACCTCACTTGATCATTGTGTATGATCCTTTTAATGTGCTGTTGGATCCTCTTTGCTAGTGTTTTGTTGAGGATCTTTGCATCTATCTTCATCAGTGATATTGGTCTGTAGTATTCTTTCTTTGTGACATCTTTGTCTGGTCTTGGTATCAGGGTGATGGTAGCCTCATAGAATGAGTTTGGGAGTGTTTCTCCCTCTGCTATATTTTAGAAGGTTTGAGGATAGGTGTTATCTCTTCTCTAAATGTTTCATAGAATTTGCCTGTGAAGCCATCTGGTCCAGGGCTTTTTTTTGTTGGAAGATTTTTAATCACAGTTTCAATTTCAGTGCTTGTGATTGGTCTGTTCATATTTTCTGTTTCTTCCTGGTTCAGTCTCGGAAGGTTGTGCATTTCTAAGAATTTGTCCATTTCTTCCAGGTTGACTATTTTATTGGCATATAATTGTTTGTAGTAATCGCTCATGATCTTTTGTATATCTGCAATGTCAGTTGTTACTTCTCCTTTTCCATTTCTAATTCTATTGAATTGAGTCTTCTCCCTTTTTTTCTTGATGGATTTGGCTAATGGTTTATCAATTTTGTTTATCTTGTCAAAGAACCAGCTTTTAGTTTTATTGATCTTTGCTATCATTTCCTTCATGTCTTTTTCATTTATTTCTGATATGATCTTTATGATTTCTTTCCTTCTGCTAACTTTGGGGTTTTTTTTTCTTTTTTCTCTGATTGCTTTAGGTGTAAGGTTAGGTTGTTTACTTGAGACGTTTCTTGTTTCTTAAGGTAGGATTGTATTGCTATAAACTTGTCTCTTAGAACTACTTTTGCTGCATCCCATGGGTTTTGGGTCATCAGGTTTTCACTGTCATTTGTTTCTATGTATTTTTTGACTTCCTCTTTAATTTCTCCAGTGATCTCTTGGTTAAGTAGTGTATTGATTAGCCTCCATGTGCGTGTATTTTTTACAGATTTTTTCCTGTAATTGATATCTAGTCTCATAACATTGTGGCCAGAAAAGATACTTGATATGGCTTCAATTTTCTTAAATTTACCAAGGCTTGATTTGTGACCCAAGATATGATCTATCCAGGAGAATGTTCCATGAGCAGTTGAGAAGAAAGTGTTTTCTGTTGTTTTTGGATGGACTGTCCTATAAATATCAATTAAGTCCATCTTGTTTAATGTGTCATTTAAAGCTTGTGTTTCCTTATTTATTTTCGTTTTGGATGATCTGTCCATTGGTGAAAGTGGGGTGTTAAAGTCCCCTACTATGAATGTGTTACTGTCGATTTCCCCTTTTATGGTTGTTAGTATTTGCCTTATGTATTGAGGTGCTCCTGTGTTGGCTGCATAAATATTTACAATTGTTACATATTTTTCTTGGACTGATCCCTTGATCATTATGTAGTGTCCTTCTTTGTCTCTTGCAACAGTCTTTGTTTTAAAGTATATTTTGTCTGATATGAGAATTGTTACTCCCGCTTTCTTCTGATTTCCATTTGCATGGAATATCTTTTTCCATCCCCTCACTTTCAGACTGTACGTGTCCTTAAGTCTGAAGTGGGTCCCTTGTAGACAGCATATATACGGGTCTTGTTTTTGTATCCATTCAGCCAGTCTTCGTCTTTTGGTGGGAGCATTTAATCCATTTACATTTAAGGTTATTATCAATATGTATGCTCCTATTACCATTTTCTTAATTGTTTTGGGTTTGTTATTGTAGGTTTTTCCCTTCTCCTGTGTTTCCTGCCTAGAGAAGTTCCTTTAGCATTTGTTGTAAAGCTGGTTTGGTGGTGCTGAATTCTCTTAGCTTTTGCTTGTCTGTAAAGGTTTTAATTTCTCCATCAAATCTGAATGAGATCCTTGCTGGGTAGAGTAATCTTGTTTGTAGGTTTTTCCCTTTCATCACTTTAAATATGTCCTGCCACTCTTTTCTGGCTTGCAGAGTTTCTTCTGAAATATCAGCTGTTAACCTTATGGGGAGTCCCTTGTATGTTATTTGTTGTTTTTCCCTTGCTACTTTTAATTATTTTTCTTTGTATTTAATTTTTGATAGTTTGATCAACATGTGTCTTGGCATGTTTCTCCTTGGATTTATCCTGTATGGGACTCTCTGTGCTTCCCGGACTTGATTAACTATTTCCTTTCCCATATTAGGGAAGTTTTCAACTATAATCTGTTCAAATATTTTCTCAGTAGCTTTTTTTTTCCTCTTCTTCTTTGGGAGGGACCCTTATAATTTGAATGTTGCTGCCTTTAATATTGTCCCAGAGGTCTCTGAGACTGTCATCAATTCTTTTCATTCTTTTTTCTTTATTCTGCTCTGCAGTAGTTATTTCCACTATTTTATCTTCCAGGTCACTTATCCGTTCCTCTGCCTCAGTTATTCTGCTATTGATCACTTCTAGTGAATTTTCAATTTCATTTATTGTGTGTTCATGATTGTTTGTTTGCTGTTTAGTTCTTCTAGGCCCTTGTTAAATGTTTCTTGTATTTCCTCCTTTCTATTTCTAAGATTTTGGATCATCTTTACTGTCATTATTCTGAATTCTTTTTCAGGTAGACTGCCTATTTCCTGTTCATTTGTTAGGTCTGGTGGGTTTTTACCTTGTTCCTTCATCTGCTGTGTGTTTCTCTGTCTTCTCATTTTGCTTAACTTAATGTGTTTGGGGTCTTCTTTTCACAGGCTGCAGGTTCTTAGTTCCTGTTGTTTTTGGTGTCTGCTCCCAGTGGCTAAGGTTGGTTCAGTGCAATGTGTAGCCTTCCTTGTGGAGGGGACTAGTGCCTGTGTTCTGGTGGATGAGGCTGGATCTTGTCTTTCTGGTAGGCAGGTCCATGTGTGTGGTGTATTTTGGAGTGTCTGTGACCTTATTATGATTTTAGGCAGCTTTTCTGCTAAAGGGTGGGGTTCTGTTCCTGTCTTGCTAGTTGTTTGGCATGAGGTGTCCAGCACTGTATCTTGCTGGTTGTTGAGAGGAACTGGGTCTTGGCATTGAGATGAAAATCTCTGGGAGATTTTTGCCATTTGATATTATGTGGAGCTGGGAGGTCTCTGGTGGACCAATGTCCTGAACTTGGCTCTCCCACCTCAGATGCACAGCCTGGACGCCTGGCTGGAGCACCAAGGGCCTGTCATCCACATGGCTCAGAATAAAAGGAAGAAAAAAAGAAAGAAAAAAAGAAAAAGATAAAATAAAATAAAATTAAATTTAAAAGTTATTAAAATAAAAACAAAAAATAATTATTAAAAAAAGTTTAAAGTAATTTAAAAAAAGAAAGACGAGAACAACCAAACCAAAAAACAAATCCACCAATGATAAGAAGCACTGAAAACTATACTAAAAAAAACCCAAAAAACCAAAACCGACAGACAGAACCCTCGGACAAATGTTAAAAGCAAAGCCATACCGACAAAAATCACACAGAAACATATGCATACACACTCACAAAAAGAGAAAGAGGGGAAGAAATATGTATATTATTGCTCCCAAAGTCCACCTCCTCAATTTGGGATGATTCGTTGTCTATTCAGGTATTCCACAGATGCAGGGTACATCAAGTTGACTGTGGAGACTTAATCCACTGCTCCTGAGGCTGCCGGAAGAAATTTCCCTTTCTCTTCTTTGTTCGCACAGCTCCTGGGGTTCAGCTTTGGATTTGGCCCTGCCTCTGTGTATAGGTCGCCCGAGGGCATCTGCTATTCGCTCAGACAGGACAGGGTTAAAGGAGCAGCTGATTCGGGGGCTCTGGCTCACTCAGGCTGCGGG
The DNA here is from genome assembly GCF_026419965.1 of Kogia breviceps. NCBI lineage: Eukaryota > Metazoa > Chordata > Mammalia > Artiodactyla > Physeteridae > Kogia > Kogia breviceps. The sequence continues at coordinate 19,245,635 of NC_081326.1, read as the reverse complement.
GAGGGAGGGGTACGGATGCTGGGCGAGCCTGCAGCAGCAGAGGCCAGTGTGACGTTGCACCAGCCTGAGGCGCGCCGTACGTTCTCCCGAGGAAGTTGTCCCTGGATCCCGGGACCCTGGTAGTGGCGGGCTGCACAGGCTCCCGGGAGGGGAGGTGTGGAGAGTGACCTGTGCTCGCACACAGGCTTCTTGGCGGCGGCAGCAGCAGCCTTAGCATCTCATGCCCGTCTCTGGGGTCCGCACTGATAGCCACGGCTCACGCCCATCTCTGGAGCTCCTTTAAGCGGCGCTCTGAATCCCCTCTCCTTGCGCACCAGGAAACAAAGAGGGAAGAAAAAGAGTCTTGTCTCTTCGGCAGTTCCAGACTTTTTCCCGGACTCCCTGCTGGCTAGCCGTGGCGCACTAGCCCCCTTCAGGCTGTGTTCACGCAGCCAACCTGGGCTGTGTTCTTAATCATTTTCTCATTCTCAAGTATATGATTATTGTTCATTCAACCTGAAGGGCACAGGAGATTCAATCACTGCTCTCACGCACCTCAGTATCTAGCAGGAAGGGCAGAAGTGAAAATCAATAATTAGTAAGTAGTGTGATAAATGTTAAATTTGCACAGGATGTTATTGAGTACAGAGAACAGATGCCAACTGTCTGAGGAGGGCAGAAAATAGCTCCAGAATCAGTCTGCTGAACTGACAAGGATGAGAAGGACATTTCAGGCAGAAGGAAAAAAGGCATAAGGGAAAGGCTCATTGGAGATCTACGTGGAGTTCTGGGTGCCTGGAGTCAAGGACACACACTAGGCAAATGCAGTCAAAGAAGCAGGAGAGGTTTGTCGAGGCCAGATTATGAAGAACATTCATATGACATACAAAGGCATTTAAACTCTCTGCTGCAGAATATCAGCCATTCTTGTACGTGTTCCCCCTTGAGACAGTGTTTCTTCATAGAAAAGTCTGTGTCCTGTTTATCTCGGAGTATCCAAATCCTAGCAGGGGCAGTTACTCAACAAATATTTGTTGAATGAAAAAGTGAATGAATGAGTAAAAGGATAGCATTAAGCACATGACAATGTATACTTTGACTGCAGGGGTAAGAGGTTAGAGGGCACCAGGAATGAGGTAATAGGAGACAGTGGAATTATGTAGCAAAGGTAGAGTGAGCGGGATATTGGAAAGGCATTCAGGAGAGGGACTGTCATTAACCAATACAGAAAACCCAGAGGGTTGGCTGAGGGCAGGGTGAGGTGATGTGGAGGAAGGGAGAAGCAGATTTCAAGAGCATGAAATTGGATTTTGGATATGTTGAGCTGGAAATGGTTGGAACCTTCCAAGTTAAGAGTTTAGTTGTCACTAGGGTTTGGAAGCTAGAACTAAGCGTGTTGCTATTAAAACTGTGGCAACACCTGTTCACATTGAGAGAGAAATATATACAGGGAGACCAGAGTGAGTTGTGGGGTAGACCCTTAAGGATGAGCAAGTACTTTCCAGAGACAAATAAATGTTATAGAATCTTGTTTTGTCATCAGGGGTTAGAGAAGGAGGAACCTAGAATGTGGGCTCAGGAGAAGTAAGGAATAATATGAATCCTGTGGCTTGAAATCAAAGGAAAATTCAAGAGGGTATGTATTCAACAGGATTAAATTCTACAGAGAAAAGTAAATTTAGCACTACTTGCTATGTGTTGTTCGGTGATATATTTATTGGGAAAATGATATGATGTCTATGGAATTAATTCTAAAGCAATTTTGAGGGCCTGCTTGGCTTGCTGCTATATTTTTTCCACGAGTTGGATGCGTTTTATATTCAGCAGTAGAAACTGAGCATTTTTAAAAAGTAAATCATACCCGCAAATGACACTTTCATGAAAAAAAAATGACGGATGTTAATATAGTGTAATACCAAGAGGATATAGTGAATGCAATTGCTAGTTTGCTCAAGACATCATTAAGTAAGCTGTTTGTAGGTGAAAAAAAAGAGATCCAGATGGGAATTTCAGAGCAACTGGTATGCTGACTTTTCTGGTGGGAAGTACTCTTTAGGATGACTATGTGAATATTATATCTCTTGAATATGTGGGAATAGTCTTAAAGGCTTTGAACAGAATGATCTTATTACAAATAGAAGCATAACTGAAGATTCAGCATAGCAATTCATTTACAAAAATAAGATTTTTCCATGGTTGGAAAAGGAGTTAAGAATTCTTAGTTTTTAACTTTTTAGAAATTTAAATTATAATTCAATTTTTAAAATATTTGTTGAGTCTATGGAATACATGTGCCTAGCCTATGTAAAATATCTGTTCTATGCAAAGGAAGAAGATATCTAGATATAATTTTAAAAATTTTAATGGAAGTGCAATGTATAAGGGAAAAGTACATATAAGTGTGCAACTCAATGATTTTTTCACAAACTGAACACAGCTGTGAAATCTACTCCCAGACCAAGAAACAGAAGATCAGTAGCACCCAAGATGTTTTCTCTGAGTCCCCCTCAAGTCACCAAGAGTAAACACCATCTGCCTTCTACAACATTAAATCTAAATTTTTAAGCACTAGATTCCCTCAGATTCTCTACCATGTAAGCAGATAACAGTTCCTAGAAAGTGAGGCATTTATTGATTCATTTATTTTCTTCCTTATTTTGGCTCTAGACTCGTCCATGGCAGGGATTATGGATTATCTGTTCATCTTTACCTGAGGGGCCTCATGTAGGGTTTGGAATATAGTAGGCATTCAATAATTAGATTGACTAATAAAAATGGAAAACAATGGAAGCAAGGAAAACCTGAGGACATTGGAGCCAGAAATTATTCCTGGTGATAAAGGGGTTTTGGTCTTGGTGATACTGAAGTAGCAACATATACCTGGGACAATTTTCATTCTTAGCATGACTCAGAGCAGGGCAGAAAGAGGAGAGTAATTTTCTGGGGCTGGTTTAGGTCTCCTGCAATAGGATATGAGAGAGGAGAGTTGATAACTTCACCATTTCTGATTCTGTTATGACAACAGAATGATTCTGTAATACAACCTGACAAAGTTCTTCTGTAGTAGAGAATGTGGGCAAGTTTTTTCCCTTTCATTCATCAGAGAGGTGAAAATAATCACTTTCTGGAGACCACAAGGAGGGTACATTTGAAGGAAATGAATTTCATTAGTAATATTTTATCATTGCTGTTCTTTCTACGTGTTTTAGAGTTTTCTCTGAATCTATTTACTGATAAATATTAGAGACATGTAAAACGACTACAAGAAAGAGAATAGTCAGTCAACTATATATTTTGGGCTCTTTGACTAGAGATTCTAATCCAGGTCCGTCTAACTCTGGGAGCTGGGCTTCTATCTGCTATAAGATACTCAGTATCTTGTCAGTTCTGATACTTTGGGCTTTTACCCACTATTAGATCCTCAATACTGTTTACCAAAGATCTTTTTTTCCCCTTTCGACTTAATGACTAAGAGATATCTTTTAACTAGAAAATAGTGCAGCCCTGGTGGTTTTGTCTCTAAAGTGTTGGTAGTCATTCACAGATTTCTGTGTCACACTGGGATGGTTGGTTGGGAATTTGAAGCTAAAACATGGAACTAGAAAAGTCCCAAGTATTACACTCAACTTAAAGTGGAGTGTAGAAGAGCAGCATTGACAACTCAATACGTAGATACAGCAGTTGAAACTCTGACCAATTTAGTGACATTTTTGGGTAAAGAGGTTGTCTCTAGAAGTTCCAGTTAAACATAAAAGGTTACCTGTTCGTTTCTATTACTATTTTAGCATGAATGAAACTAACAAGTTGTGAGAAACTGCACACAGGGTATCATATCTGTGAAAGGCTACCCATCAGCTAGGGATACTCAGGGAGGTGGATGAGGTTGTGGCCTTCCCTGGAGATAATGAAAGCCACAAGTGCCTTCCTGTAATTCTCCCAGAATAGAGTTGGGAACTAAGATCTGGCTCTCTTCCATATAAAACCTTTCCAGGCTTCCCCTTGGTTAAGTCATCTTCTCTGGCTTGTCACACAGAGACCTTGGTGGCCTAGTCTCCAGCTTGGTTTCACACTTTGCTCCCACTGTGGATTTTCTGACCTCTTTGAACTTCTCCCAATGTACCTTCAGGCATTTCTTAAAAGTCCTTGAGAACTATTTTGAAAACAGCAAACCAAGGCATACATCTGTGTTTGCTAAATTTTCTAAACTACATGTTTCCATGAAACATGGTTTTGGCTGCTGTAATCTACAGCTCTCTAACATGTAATTTTAAATACAGCAAGACACCAAATATGTGACAAGGAGGCAGGTAGTAAGAAAAACAAAATAATATTATTTTGTCTTTTAAAAATAAATCATACATCTGAAGAAATAAATCCATTCCTTTAAAATCTAGTAGAGTATTTTAGGCCATATAAAGAGAGAAATGGAATGTGTTTGATTAAAAATGATTGAGGAATGTTATTCTTTACTTTGGAACAGCCGCCACTTTAATTATTTATAATTTTTATTCTCAGCGCAAGAGTAAAAAGACAAATTTTATATAACCGGATAGCTACTATAAAGCTAACCAGATACCTTTGTCTTTCTTCTTGCTTTTATATTAAGCCCTATAGACTAAGAGCCTGGCTATAAATAAAACTATTGATGTTAAAAGGTCATGGCTGGGACCTTTCACATGTTTCTTCTCCACTGTATCTCTATACACTGTATACTTTACCCAGAGAAGAGACTCTTTATTTAAGAGAGCTTAAACTGTTCAAATTTGTAATGTACTGGGGATTTTGGAATGTCTAGGGGACTTAGTGGATAAAGAACTGACCTTTCATCTCTGAACCCAGACACAGTCTAACCTCAGATAAGTGAAAAAGTTTTGTGTCAGTTGCCTGTATGATAAACTGGTACTATCCACTATCTTCTAACCCAATTAAGCACTTATGGGCAGATCTGGCCTCAAGAGGCACATGGAGTATAGAAATGGAATTACTTCTACTCCTGGAGTGGGTGTCTGAACCTTCAAGATAGGATTTTAAGGTTATAAGTGGAAAGCATTGGCCAAAGTAGCATCTACAGATAGAAATCCATAGAACTGTGTGAAAGCCACTCCTCACTCCCAGAGTCACATGCAAATTTGAGCTACTGGCATACTTTTCAATATTCATACTTTTACCTTTTATTTGGTATGTCTTCAAATGCAATTTGTAAAATATTTTATTCTATTTCTCTACAGGAAAAAAATAACTTGAATGTACTAGGGAGTAGCAGTTGTATGAAGTAGATAGGAGCATGCAATGCAATTTGTTACAAATAGAGCTAACTTCATGCTCACAGAATCACAGAAAAGTATGGACTAGAGTTTCTAAAATATTAAATGATACACACATTTCTGTATTTTATTCTGTAGTATGTGATATGAAGTTGTGACAAGTTTTCATTTTATTATTGAAATTTTACTTACCTAATATTAAAATTAATTCCCTTATCAACTAAACATTGGAAGTAATTAAAAGACCATATAAGCTTCTTGAGGACATGATCGCTGTTTATTTGCTTCTTTGAGTTTTCAAATATACAACCCAACAATGCACAGTAGATGTGCATGATCTACTTTATGATGAATGAATAATGATCAAAGAAGCTGTTATTACATGGGGGGAGGTCATTTTAAGTTGAAAAAAAACTGTTAAATGTTTCAGTTTTGCAGAAATAATGAGGGTGGGAAGGTTGAACAATTCCTATAAAAATATTCAAATACTTAAAAATTTTAGCAGTGAAAGGTATCAGGTTAAACTTGAAAAAGCTTTCCTGTAACGGAAGGTAATAGAGTGATTAAACACGTTTCTTTTTCTCCCTTAGAGAGAAGACAATGGCCATTGTCATTTAATTTAAGTAGAGCTTTCATTTACATACTACTAAGAACTTTGTAATATGCAGTTCTACATCAACTATTTTTAAATTAACAAAAGAAAAAGAAATAATATTTTTTCCCTATGATATATGACATATGACAAGAAAGAATAAAGTAGTAAAAACTACTAATTTAATCTGTTTGGCAGGTTATTTTCACTTACTTTTTAATATTTTTCTATATTTTTACAGCTGCTAAACAATTAACATTTATTATGATTTTTTAACCAGGAAAAGTAACCTCTGAAACAAATACTGCTCCCTAAATTTGACCTCATTACACCTTTTTCTTTAACCATCACTCATGTTTGAAAAACTAAATATAGTATTCACGCTGTAAACCTAAAACTAAGTAAGTCCTCTGGATATTAAAAGGGAGAATACTTGAAAATTTTTATGTTGTGAGTAATTTGAGTTGAAAGTTGAGTGAAGGTGAACTCAATTAAGGTGAAAAATTCAAATTCAAGAGCAGAGGCAAGAGTGGCTGGAAAGGAACAAAAATTTGAAAATACTGAAAGTGTCTGTGATTCTGTTTCTGTTTTGTAAATAAGTTCATTTGTACTTTTTTTAGATTCAACATGTCAGTGCTATCATATGATATTTGTCTTTCTCTGTCAAAAACAAACTTGTGTTTACCAAAGGAGAAAGGTGGAGGGGGGAGGGATAAATTAGGAGTTTGGGATTAACATATACACACTACTGTATGTAAAATAGATAATCAGCACAGGGAACTCTACTCAATATTCTTTAATAACCTATATGAGAAAAGAATCTGAAAAAGAATGGATATATGTATACGTATAACTGAATCACTTTTCTATACACTTGAAACTAACACAACATTGTAAATCAACTATACCCCAATATAAAATAAAAACTACAATAAAAAATTAATTACTTAAAGGAAATTGGGTTGACTGGTTCAAATAAAAAGCAAACCAGCCTCCTCTGATCTATGTACATAGATGATCTGTATACTTTATATTATTAGATTTGGCCAAAATTGATCAAGTAAAACAAATCATTACCAAAAAAAAAACCAAAGCAAAACAAAAACATTATCCAACTGTACTTCAGTGAAGACATGAAATGTGAGTGGCAAAAGTATTAGCTAAATAGTAATAACAATATGAAGAAAAGAAGTAAAATCCAGAGGGTAAAAGATTGAAAAGATCAAGATAGGAAATATCCTAACCATTATCAAGTTGGAAGTGAGAAAATGATGCGACACTTTGTCTTCAAAGAGTAGATTAGAAATGTGGGGTGAACATCTGAGAAGGATTGGAGTAGAGTATTGATGTGAGGAAAAATCAAAAGTTAAAATTCAGGTTTTGTGACTAAGGATGTTTAGCTTGATATTTTAAGATATTTTAAGATGATCTATTTTCTTCATATGGTTTTTCAAAGGGAGATTGGATGTAACCAGTAAGAACCATTTAAAAATGGCTTATTCTGGAAATAATATCTTCTTTCACTCACTATTTTTCCCACCTAACAGAGAAACTAAATATGAAACTCAGAATTCTGACATCAGCACACAAAGATTTCAGCTTTTCCACATCTTTGGGGTTTTTTTTGCTTGTTTTTAGAAAATATAGAAATAAAGCTTTCAGTTACTTTATTTGGGGTAAATCACTGCAGCCTCACAGCAGAGCTATACAACCATGAGTATCTGAAAACATCGCATTTATGTGAATTCCATATTTCCATGATTCTTCTCTATGCATCCCTTTTGCAGCATGTATAACCATTTTAGTTGAAATAGCTACTTACTTACTTATTAATTTAATATAGGTGTATCTCACTAGACATGAGGGCAAGATTATTTCTGCACCACTGCATCTGAAGTGCCTAACTGCATGGCACATAGTAGGTACTTAATAACTGTTGAATGAACAATTGGATCAATGAATAAATAAAGCACTCTTTGAGCTTTCATTTTGACTTAATTCACGTGTAAAAAAACAGATGCTGGCAACTCAGTGGCTTTCAATTGCTCAGAAATGATTTTTTTTTTTGCTATTTGAAGGATAAATAATACTTTTAAATTTCATTGAGTTGGAAATAAGCATTTTTCTAGAAACTAAGCAATAAGTGCATATACAGCCCCAAACTTCACAAATATATTTAATGAATAAAATACTAATTTAACTAAGAAAATGCAACTCACTGATGATAATTATGCATTTTTTTCTTTAAAATTTCTTCATATATCTCATACATAAATGGTTGTTTAGAGAGGCCATAAATTGTAATTTAAAACCATGTCCACTTGTTCAATGTCTGCAGGTTCTCAGTGCCTAGTAAAAGCCAAGAGAAGACCACTTGCTTTAAAGATGATAACACCTTTGGAATGTTAATAGTGTAAAACTTTCCAAAGGAAAATTATTTCTTTACTGAACAGGGAAAGAGATTGGCTTAGTCCATTTTGCACCTTTGTGCTAGGGAATCTCTAGGTTTAAATTACAGCAGCTTCAGTCTTTGCTTTTCAATCCCTTAATCCTTAAGGAACATAGGTTTCAGTTCAAGACAACTTCACACAGAACATAAGAAAAGACTCTGTGAGCCTACCTCAAGTATGATGATCTTTTTTTCAGCTGTGATCTTTCACTTGCATCCCATAGTAAAAAATTACTTTGAGGCAAACCAGTGTCAAATAATTAATACATTTTCAACAGAGGGCTTTTTTCCACTCTGCTATAATGCAATGCATGGAAAGCCATAAATGCTTTCATGTGAGCCACTGGTACCTGTGGTTTTCATCACTGTTTCACTGGAATCCCTCCCATTAGAGAACCTTTGGGAGGTACCTGAGCTGAAATGGAAAAAAAAGCTGGCCTGGGAGGGTTTACATCTGGTAGCCTACACCATTACTTAAACAGGCTATGTCTGAAAAGAAAAAAAAAAAAAAAAAGTTATACAGGTTGAATTGGGGCAATTATGTTCTGATCTAAGACATATATTTGTCAATTATTTCCAGGTGTTTTTTAAAAAAACATGTTTTCTTGATCTATAATTAATATTTTGTTAATGGAACTCTAGCAAAATGCCACAAAACCACTCACCATTTCTCCATGCCATAAATGATAAGAACTAGTAGTTATTAAGATATTAAGTAGATATTAAGATTCGTAGGTTTTTAAGCATTATCCTAGTTTGTGTCACAACTATTATTTAAAATTATAATATCCAGGTGCTGTAAGTGGTATTTGATCAAAGGGAATGGAACTGTAATGAGTTATAAGTTTTCTCCCTGAGGACTCAAACTGTACATAATGGGAGAGGGTGTGATTTATTTTCGGAGTCATTCTGGAAACAGTTATGAAAACGTTTAGTTAAATGTTGGTAACCGGGGTTATTGAATCTGCTGATATTTACCACTTATGGGGGATGGGATATAGGAGTGCATTTTTTTGAGAAGAAAACCAAACCAAAATATCTTTAAAAAACTCTACATATCAGAAAGGATTACTATCACCTGCTGATTTTTTAACGAATATTTCCAGACTTTCTATATGTTCATATAATTAAAAAAAAAAAAAAAATCAAGACTTCAAAACTGACCTTTAGAGATAACAAAAAATGACACTCGATTTTTTTCTAATGGTGATAAATGCATCCACTAAATGACAATGAACAGTAGAGCTGTAATTTTATGGGAACATTTCTAATTTTTCTCGCATTAACCTTGTGTTAAGAAATGCTGACAACGTTGAATTACAGGGCTAAACCCACTTCCCATTCTTTGCCGTCAGTGAAAATGATCAGTCCTTCCCCTTTAAGCAAATGCAATAAGGAAAGCATCAGAAGAGGGCTGAAGGCTTTTTCTTTTTTTTTTTTATTTTTGATCTTCCTTAAATATTGTTTGACCTTAATCACTGTCTTCCAACAAGCTTAATGTGACATCACCTTGAAACAAAAACACACAGCTCTCAAGTCTGGCTCTGGAATGAAAAAGCCCTGATTATTAGTCCTCTGTGTGATCTTTTCAGATTGCACTGATGAGATGAAGTTTAATCTCGTTTCTCTCCTCTCCAGTACCACAAACCACAGGCAGTTTAAGGCAGCCTGAAAATCTCTTACATCTGGAAGAGCAATAATTCATGGGATTTCTCCTGACAGCCATGACAGGCAGCAGGGCAGCCAGAAACAACCGTCTCTTATGTTGTGCTATTTGCAAAAAATCAGAAGAGGAGGAGTCGGCACAGGACCACATCCTTTAGCATATGTTCGTGCAGAAAACCCTTTTATTTCCTGCCAGATGCTTCATGAATAGGTCCTAAATATTACATAGACAGTAGCTATCACTTCCAAACAGAATTCCTGGGTGTCTGCTAAGCTGCAAAGCATATGAAGGCCCATTGTCTGGCAAAGGGTCATGGTTAAATTTGCACAGATTTTGTAAAATAGATATTTCAGATTCTACATGTGATTTATGGGCATTTGCACACCCTGCTGTGCAGGAATATGATACCATCTTCTGAGTAGGATTATTTCGTGAAATGTATATGGGATTTAGCTATAGCAACTTTTACTGGGCAGCTTAGAATGGCCAGCAAAGTACTAGAATTTACTGCGGCACAGCTTGTGCTGTCAGGCTCAGGGTTGGTGTTTATGATTTCTGCAGAAGCAGAAATAAACAACTTCTCCTTAATGGCCTTCTTTATGTGGAGGCAGCAGTGGTCCTATCTGGTCTCACAACAGTAGCTGGTGCAGCCGTCTGTCCCATTTCACGTGGAACCAATGTCTGAAAATTTGCATTTCTGCTTTTCTGAGTTTTCTGCGACAGTAGCCAGAAACGGGGCGGGGCGGGGGGTGGGGGTGGACTGCAAATGTTTGAATGGGTTAGCATTCCACTCTACTGTTTTCAGTGCTATAAATACATTGTGGATAGAATGACTCAATTTTAAGACCGATGCAGAGAAGAGAAGGAAACGGCAGGATTTATTTTCAGGTTGTACATTGTCAATATAGCCTGTAAAAATACTCATCAAAGAAAGTTTGAATGACTTCTTTGAGAGGCCTGTATTCCCAAAGTAAACGATATAGTTAAATCGCCATTCAAGATGCATTTCAAGATATATTTAAGCCACATTCAGAATTATATGAGGCATATGAATATGTTAAATATATTTTTTCCTATTTAGGCAAAAATGAAAAAAGTAATTATCTAAAACTTTCCTGATGTAACAAGCGTTTTTCAAGTTCTAAAGAACGTTGACATACGTTGCATATAGGAGCAGGCAGAAAATACATTTTTAAAAAACGAGACAACCGTTTCATGCCAAAGAAAAACAATTCCTTTGCCAAACTACACATTGTTAACTTAAAATGTGTTCCATGTGGAAATAGGAAGACTGATTTTAAGGAAAGGCTAGTGATCTGAAGTCAGCTGGCTCCATGCCTGTCAACTACACATTTTGGCTTCTAGTTTTACAGCTAGAATTGGAAATATTTATTTCCTCTATTTAAGACTAGTTCTTTCCCTTTGCCTAGTAAACCAATGAATTTGCCTGTAAACATGCATACAGAAAAAAAGACTTCCAGGCAAGACGCAAGGGAAGAATAATTTAAAATCTCTTGTAGGCAGCATATTATAGCTTGGAAAGATTGTATTTTTTTCTGTTCTCATTTTGTCTGGCCCTTTTGCCAGCATTTTTGTATACTCATCACATTTTCTCAAAGAAATTAAATTAATAAAGCCTTCGGCTCTTGAGTTTGAAAGCTTATGACCACAAGACAGACACATATTTGGAAGACTTATATCTCTACTGATGACAAAATCTACCTATCACCACTGTTTAGAAGTACCAACATCAACAAGCCTTCAGATAGCCTGTTACTTGTTTCTTTGATTTCCGGTCATTATATCGTGGTCTTAATGCAGGTTACAGATGAATTCTGAAAGGCAGCATGAATACGGAGCGATGAGCAGTCATTGGAAAGACCTTACAAAGGTAAAGAGTCTTGAGTTTATTTTTTTTAACTCTAACATTCACTTGATAATCCTATCAAACTTATATTGGATCACTTAACTTGTACGTTTTTCAGCATTTGATCTTTGCAATAAGGAATCTAGGAAAAATGATTCATCAAAAAGCATTTTTATGTTGTTTTATGTAACAAGAAATAATGGGAATTAGAGCTACAAAAATACACGGAGCTGTAGCATTGATTTCAGTATCACTCTCGAAAAGACAAATCCAGAGGTAGCCAGATTTTAGCAAGTCTGAGTGGGCAAGAGCTATTTATTGCAATTCTGAGAGCATAAAGGTTCTTCTTTTCACACATACCCCTTTGCTGGAATACCCAAGTTTTATTTATGATTTTGGATTTTATTTCACAGCATTCCAGTTTAGTTTAGCATGATGTATTTAATAACCATGTCGACTGTCTTAATTACCCTATAAAGCAGGGTTCCATTGCCATTTGACCCTCCACAGCATTCCAGAGAAACTGCAGGACCATGATAATTACCAACCGCCTGTGAGAAAATTAAACAAAAAGGCCCAACTTTTAAACCACCATTTTAAATGACCTATTACATCTCAGGAATAAATCATTGGTGAAATAGCTTGCTTAACAGGAAAATAGCTATTCCATAGCAAAGAATTTCCCCTTGCATGATCATGAAGAGAATCTTAAGTATTCCTCAGCTCAAAAGGTTAGATTTTATGTCTATCCAATGCCTTTTAATGACACATTTTAATGTAATTTTACTGTAATCAAAGCCTTTTCCAATAGAGGTTGCAGACTGTGGATATTTTGTCAGTCTTAAACATTTTGCTATCCATAGAATATTAAATGCACTTAGATCTGGCCAGAGGAAAGAAAAATCTGTTTATAATTGGAGAGACTTCAAATTAAAAGAAGATCTATGAATAGTTTTATTTCCTTTGATTGGAGAGCCATTTGCTATACATTCTTTGAAAAGTACTAATCAATCACTCTGTGTGATAAGATTGATTTATTAATTGCTGCCGTAGTCCAAAAAATAGTGACCTGCTTTGAAGATCTAAATGTCTGGATTAATTTGAGAGTGGTGCCAATCTGTCATAACTAATCATGATATATCGTTATGTTTATTTCTCTGTAATCGTTCTATCAGTCTGAAGCACAACAAACATAAAGCTTAAATTCTCTCTCCCCCCTTTCTCCCCATGAATAAATATTTGTTTTGTGAAAATTGATATTTTACATACGCTTCCTATTATGGTTCCCAGTGTTAAGTTAGAGATAGACTAGATAATTCTTTTCTGATCTCACTATAATCCAGTGATTAAAATCATCACTATTGAAAAAAAAAATTGAGTACAACTCAAGTGAGGACATAGGAAACTTGCAAGCTTTTGCTCTTTTTTGCAATAATTTTGACTTTCTTCTTAGCGCAAAGCAAGATAGGCACATGTGTTTTGAGGTCACATAAGGTCCGTTCCCAGGTTTCTGACACTGGTCGCCTTATTTTTTTTTTTTTTTTTTCTATTGGCAAATTGCCTGAGGCCCAGGGAACCTGGCTAATGGGTACTAGAAATAATTGGGTGAACAAGTGCTCTTTTCTGGCAATGATCTACAAGAGAAAAGACAAGTAGTAGATTTGTTATCAGGCATCCCAGCATCCCTTACTCATTCTGCTGTTTGCCAGCTGTGTGATCTTCAATAAATTACTCAGCTTCTCTGAGTTTTCAGTTTTTTCACTTGTAAAATGGAAATAATGGTAGCTCTTTCACAAGGTTTGGGGGAGGATTAAATAAGGTAATATATATAAGACGACTTCCGTAAGGTGTGACTCATAATAGTTACTCAGTTTGTGCTGGATTTGATTTTTTGGCTCTGTCCCCAACTGAGTTCACAGTAATCTGACTAATGCTTTGCTAAATGTTTTCTTATTGAAACCCACTTGGAAGCTCCAAGGTTTAACACTGAAAATAGATTGCCAATTAGCAAGGAGTGGCTGATCAATGAGCCTTAATCTATTTCCTGAAGCATTTATGCCACATAAATTACGATGGCTGCCAGTACCAGTTTCCAGTGCTACGTTCTTCACTGCCCTTCAAAAGTTTTGTCCCAATCATAGATAATTTCCTTGGTTGTTTTTAGCACAGCTGAAGAAGGCTGAAGTCTTAGAATAATTTTAAAATACTATGAAAGGGCTTTCCTGGTGGCGCAGTGGTTGAGAGTCCGCCTGCCGACGCAGGGGACACGGGTTCGTGCCCCGGTCCGGGAAGATCCCACATGCCGCGGAGCGGCTGGGCCCGTGAGCCATGGCCGCTGAGCCCGCGCGTCCGGAGCCTGTGCTCCACAACGGGAGAGGCCACAACAGTGAGAGGCCCGCGTACCGCGAAGAAAAAAAAAAATTACTATGAAAGAAAAAACATAAATAAGTAAAAATTTTTAAACTCATAGGTTCTTGAAGTAGAGATTTTGACTCATCAGAGTTCGCTCTCACCAAGGTCTGTCCGTAAGGGCTTTTCACCCAATATATGCCCAGGAGTGGGATTGCCGGATCATATGGCAAAGTCTATTTTTAGTTTTGTAAGGAACCTCCAGAGTGTTCTCCATAGTGTCTGCACCAATTTACATTCCCACCAACAGCTTCAGCATTTATTATTCGTAGACTTTCTGATGATGGCCATTCTGACCAATGTGAGGTGATACCTCATTACAGTTTTGATTTGCATTTCTCTGATAATTAGTGATGTCGAGCATCTTTTCACGTGCATTTTGGCCGTCTGCCTGTCTTCTTTGGAGAAATGTCTATTTAGATGTCCTGCCCATTTTTTTGATTGGGTTGTTTGGGGTTTGTTCGATATTGAGCTGTGTGAGCTGTCTGTCCATTGTGGAAATCAGTCTCTTGTCCATCGCATCATTTGCAAATATTTTCTCCTATTCCATAAGTTGACTCTTCATTTTTTTAAATAGTTTCCTTTGCTTTGCCAAAGAGATTATCGTACCAAGTCAAAGACAAATATCATATGATATCACTTAATTGTGGAATCTAAGAAACGATGCAGATGAACTTATTCACAAAACAGAAATAGACTCACAGACATAGAAAACAAGTTTATGGTTACCAAAGGGAAAAGGGGGGCGGGGAGGGATAAATTAGGAGTTTGGGATTAAAATATACACACTACTATGTATAAAATAGATAACCAACAAGGACCTACTGTATAGCACAGAGAACTATACTCAATATCTTGCGATAACCTGTAATGGATAATAATCTTAAAAAGAATATATATATGTGTATGTATAACTGAATCACTTTGCTGTATACCTGAAACTGATGCAACATTGTAAATCAACTATATTTCAATAAAAATTTTTAAAAAAAACAAATCCATGTGCTTCTGGTCTGTGTTTCCACACCCTTGGTTGCCCATTGAAATGGGGAGAATGCCTCATCTTCCACCAGAAAATAACTGTTCTTTTTGACATGTTAAGCTCTGGTATTCAGGCTTAGTGCTAAAGATGAGCCTTGCCACCCACTTAGGACATTTCAACTCAAATCAAAGGGTAGGTCTGAGAAACAACCTTGTCTCAGAGTGACATCACAAATTATCTCACTCTTCACGTGAAACATGTAAGGAATAACTAGGTCAGTGAAGGCACCCGCCCAATATAATTCCAAAGTTGCAGTTACTGTAATATTAGTGAAACTGCGTTTCTTATGAAAATAAATATCAGTATTGGCCCTGGTATAAAATTATCCAGGTGGAGATGGATAGCCCTGATCCAATAGCTCCTGAAGTTCACTTTAAATTAAGGTTCTCTCTTTTACCTCACTGACCCTCTAGTGTGGCATCTCCTGGGGTCCATGGACCCTGCAGTGATCTTGAACAGGATTTAGAGGCACTGACAACTTGGGTGGGAAAGTTATAACTTTATTTTCACTAACCCCAAACTAAAATTTTTAATTTTGTTCAAATTTGAATGCAGACAATAAATCACAGTAATATTACCCTAATAAATCACTGATTTTTCATATCACATTATGCATGTAGCATATCATTTATACTCATTAATACTTCAAAATTATATGAGGTGGTAGTTAGGTCTGTTACCATATCTTATTTTTTTTAACATCTTTATTGGAGTATAATTGCTTTACAATGGTGTGTTAGTTTCTGCTGTATAACAAAGTGAACCAGCTATACATATACATATATCCCCATGTCCTCTCCCTCTTGCATCTCCCTCTCACCCTCCCTATCCTACCCCTCTAGGTGGTCAAAGAGCACCGAGTTGATCTCCCTGTGCTAAGCGGCTGCTTCCCACCAGCTGTCTATTTTACATTTGGTAGTGTATATATGTCCATGCCACTCTCTCACTTTGTCCCAGCTTACCCTTCCCCCTCCCCATGTCCTCAAGTCCATTCTCCATGTCTGTGTCTTTATTCCTGTCTGACTCCTAGGCTCGTCAGAACCATGTTTTTTTTTTTTTTCTTAGATTCCATATATATGTGTTAGCATACGGTATTTGTTTTTCTCTTTCTGACTTACTTCACTCTGTTACCATATCTTATTATTTAATGCATTCATAATGAAGCACAAATGTCACTTATCATAAATTATTTTTAAACCACTTCAATAACTACATTTAAGTATCATAGCTTTCCTTTGTAGTCCTTTATGTTATATTTTCTAGGTGTGAATACATTTTTCTTACTTGGAGTTTTTAGACTTCCCTTGACTGACAGTGAGTTCTATGGCACAAGAAGTTTGAGAACTTATGCTATTGACTTCATCTTTACCCAGCAAACTGATATGCTTCAGGTATTAGACTCTACTTTCCTTCTAGATCAAGATAGAAATAAATGATTCAAGCTGGTCAAAAAAAATGTTTTTTCCTCCAGATTTTTCAGGCTAGAAATGACAATAAAATTCCCTTTTCTTTTTTTTTTTAAATTTTATTTATATTTTATTTTTAAAAAAATTTTACTGAAGTATAGTTGACTTACAAAGTTGTTTTAGTTTCTGGTGTACAGCAAAGTGATTCAGTTATATACATATATAACTATACAATATAATATGGTATAATATATTATATATATTAATATATAATATAATACTGTTTGTATCTGCTAATCCCAAACTCCTAATTTATCCCTCTCTCAACTCTCTTTCCCCTTTGGTAACCATACGTTTGTTTTCTATGTCTGAGTCTATTTCTGTTTTGTAAATAAATTCATTTGTACCATATTTTAGATTCTAAATATAAGTGATATCATATGATATTTGTCTTTCTCTGACTTACTTCACTTAGCATGATAATTTCTGGGTCCATCCATGTTGCTGCAAATGGCATTATTTCACTCTGTTTTCATGGCTGAGTTTTATATATATATGTGTATATATATATATATATATATATATATATATATATATCTCACATCTTTTTCATCCATTCATCTGTTGATGGACATTTAGGTTGCTTCCTTGTCTTGGCTATTGTAAATAGTGCTGCTATGAGCATTGAGGTGCATGTATCTTTTCAGATTATGGTTTTCTTTGGATGTCTGCCCAGGAGTGGGATTGCAGGATCATATGGCAATTCTACTTTTTGTTTTTTAAGGAACCTCCAGAATGTTCTCCATAGTGGCTGCACCAATTTACTTTCCCACCCACAATACAGGAGGGTTCTCTTTTTTTCCACACCCTCTTCAGCATTTGTTTTTATAGACTTTTTGATGATGGCCTTCTGACTCGTGTGAGGTGATACCACGTTGTAGTTTTGATTTGTAAACTGCTCTTTTCGTTTTGATTAAACTGTGGGGATATGGATCTAGGGAGCCATGTTTACCACTGTTGCCAAAAGTGGGGTCTGGCTGCTCACCACTCTAAAGACAATAAAGAGGCAAGGTTGGTGGAAAGTTTGCTTTATTTCTGAGGCCGGCAATGGGGGCGGGGATCAAGGGGGGAGGGTGGACTTGTGTCCAAAGGCTGACCGACCCCCCTGGCAATCCGTGGGCAAGAGCTTTTAAAGGCGGAGGGAGGGGACTACATGAAGAAACAGCACCGTCCTCTCTAACAGTCACATCTTGAACTGGGTCACGTGCTTGTCTCATCAGCATCAGTTTTATTGCTTGAAGTACAGTTACTCTGTAGTTCCAAGGTTGGTTTGTTCCCATTCCTTTGACGCCAGTTCTTGGAAGTGTGGAAGTTTATGTCATGGCTACAGTCTGGTCATCATGTAATTAACTTCTTCCACCTGCTGGAGGTTTCAGCATCTACAAGACAGCTCAAAGCATATGACTCAGAATATTATCTATCGCCCTTGAGGAGGAACTAAAGGTCCTAGACTTTACTTGATGACTAAACTATTATTATTTAGTCTTGCTTCTACATTTTCCCACTTCTCTGATTAAACTTACTCTTTGGGTAAAGTTTTTCTACAGTTGAAAGGCAGGTGAAGGACATGGGAGGAAAGAAAGACCATAGGGTCTTGCTCCGTTTCACCACTAGGTGAAGGAAGTTCAGTGGTAAAAGAAAATAAACCAACAAGCAAGATAAGGGGAAGAGGGCTTCCCTGGTGGCGCAATGGTTGAGAGTCCGCCTGCCGATGCAGGGAACACGGGTTCGTGCCCCGGTCCGGGCGGATCCCACGTGCCGCGGAGCGGCTGCGCCCGTGAGCCATGACCGCTGAGCCTGCGCGTCCGGAGCCTGTGCTCCGCAACGGGAGAGGCCACAACAGTGAGAGGCCCGCGTGCCGCAAAGAAAAAAAAAAAAAAGATAAGGGGAAGAGGTGGAGTGTAGAAAGTCTTGATAATTGTTCTTATCCCTAGATCCAGTCCCTGAGGCAGCCCCAGTCTTCCATATTTGAGTTATACAAGCCAATGGGTTTCATTTTTGAGTTAGTTTCGGATGGATTTCTGGATCTTCTAACAACCATGACAACAACAAAAACATCCTGACCAATACAAAGAAATATCTTTCTCCCTTTCATCTCTGACTCAGGCAATACCACAAATCTCTTTCCTTAGAAACATCATTAGTTTGGACATCTATTGTTTCTGTCGATTCAGAGTCCTTCCCCTCTTCTTTCATAAGAAGTGTACCAGTTTTCCTTGGGATACTGGCTCTCCCTATTTTCAGTCTGCTCCCTAGGGATGAGGCTGACCCACCTTAAGCTGAAAGGGTGAGGATGTGATGCAGGACTCAGCCACTCAGCACATTTTCTGGTCCCGGCCAGGTTCAACAGAAGACATCATCTGGGCTACTGGGCGTCAAGTGCTTTTATGAAACTTGACAAAAGACCTAGCCCTTTCCATTGGGACTGCTGACAACAAGAAGTGGTGCTGGAGGTACCGTGCCCTCTCTGTGGAATGCCGAGCAGAGACTTTGAAACGGACCAGACCCTAGTGACTTCATTTGAGCTCCTACATCCAGTCATGTCCATGATGGATTCTTATGCACTCAGCAGTCTTCCTTTAGATTTTGCAATTGTGTAAAGCAATAAATAGCCTTCACATTTTTTTTTCACCTTAAGTCCGTTTGAGTTTGGTTTCTGTCTTGAAGCCAAACAAGAGTCCTGAATAATATGCCCTTAGTACCCAAGCCAAACCCAAGTCCTCTAAAATCTTTTTTTCCTAAATATTGTCATCTAGGGTCTGGTTGTGTGCCTGGGGTTAAACCTTCTCTAGGAATGCATGAGGTGTCTGTAGTCACTAGATCAATAAACTGCCCCCTCTGAAAAAGGAAAGTGTGAGAATACTTTTTACTGTTTTGTTTGAATTATGACCCTGCGTGGTTCAAGGTATACTCTCAAGCAGTGATCCCTGATTTCTTGGTGGTCAGACCTGGGACTTTACAGTGGTGGTGTCACTGACTCCATACCATCTTAGAGAAATGTAAGATGCAGTGGGGGCCATTGGGAGTCAAGCCCAGTGCTTTTATGAAACTTGAGAACAGATATAGCTCTTTCTGCTGGGAACGCTGACATCTAGGAGAAGTGACAGAAGAGGAACTGGGGAAAGGTAAGGAGATGTGCCTCAAATAGTCATGCTCGTCAAAGCCAGAAACTCTTCATACTTTTCCTGTCTTGTTCTGGAACAGAATTCTTTGAAGGATCCATCGCAGTAGCCCCGTCCACATCCTCTCCCCTCAGCATTTTCACAGTTATACGTCTTCCCTGTTCTCCACATTTTGAATGAATTAATGAGTAAATGAATAAATCAGACCTCTTTTAATTTAACCTGAACTTAGGATTGACCTGCATCACCTGTTTACCTTGGTTCATTTCGCTGTTTACTCACTTCTCTACCCAAGCTCGGCCACTTTCAGCTCCCAGTATAGTGTGTCGCCAGGTTTGTAGCGCAAGAGTAAATCTCAACCCTCAGATAGAGGAGAGAGAGATGTCAAGTGGGAAAGGATGACAATGGAAGTAAGCAGAGAGAAGGCAGTAAGAAGAAACATGTCCCAGGTCCCACAGTTCTCAATGGCTTAGTTGGTCAAATTCATTCATTCGTAGAGCACAATATTTTTCTGAATTATTAACACCTTCACCCCAATGGCGGACATTTTCCTTTGTACTTTGATTTCCTAGTGTTTGGTCTGTCTTTGAACAAAGGATACCATCTCATAGACCATTCTATGAAACATCTTGGTTCCTTCAGGGTCAAGGCCAAGAGCCATATTTCCACAGACCCGCATCTGCCCTCTACCTTCACAGGTCTTATATCTCATCTGAGAAGCTGTTCTGCCCCAGCTCATTGTCAACACAAAACACCTCAACTGTATGTACCTTTTGTACCTTCACAGATTCTGTGTACAACCAAGGTATCCCAGGTCTCTTCAGTCTGTGAATAAAAAACGATCCATATGATTATTAATGCCAACATTTCAATTCCAGTTAAATATAAATATGTATCATGCACTTCTCAAGGGCTGGGCGTTATGCCATGTGCTGGGGCTATAACTAGTTAAATGAGACAATACTGCTGCTATCTGCACATCATTAGCCACCTAAAGAGGAAGGCTAGCTTCAGACGAATCATTACAAACGTGCAGAATGTTAAAAACGTGATATTGGGATCTAAGCTAATCTTGGAGGTCAGGAAAGGCTCCTCAGATGATGTAACATTGAAGGATGAGTACTTAGTTAAACGAAGAAGCAAGAGAAATCTTCCCAGACTCGGCGAAGAGAACATCCAAAAGGCACAAGACAAAGGGATTCAAAGTATCAGTGCGGCTAGAGGCTAGCAAAGATAAGAGGGAGCACAGCCCTCAGGGAGACCAGGGAGGTGGGAAGGAGCCAATTCCGGAGAGCCTAGTAAGCCATATTAAGAATGTTTTTAATTAAAGCAGACTCGAGGAAAACTAGACAGATTTGGAACAGATGCTGGGAAATGGGAAAGAGCTGTAGAGGGAGAAGCAGAGGAATTGCCAGTGTTTAAAGGCCCGGCTGAGGTTGGGGCATCGTGACAATGTAATGAAGGCAGTCAGCACAGCTCTTTAATTTTCTCCAATAACCCTCAGCAGCCTGGAAATAGGCATGCGGACAATAGGCAACTAGGGAACCTCGGAAGTAGGAACTGACTTGGTACGTGCAAAGGTAGGAAAGGGAAGGGAAGGGAAGGGAAGGAAGGGTGCTGGCCTGAGCAGTGGCCCTAAGATTGGCCACGAGAGCCAGGTGTTGTGCAAGGAAGGAATATTTGGAAACGACGCACAGCAGGATGGACCCCAACACAACGTTGGGAGTCCTGATTGCCGTGTTCACTTCCAGGCTCCACCAGGTTCTGTGAACTTGGGGAAGTTCCTTCAAACGTATGAGCTGAAATGGGGAGGTTACTAGCCCTTACCTCTTAATTTGGGGGAGAACAAACGGAGAAAGGTTAATATAAAGAGTTTAGCCCAGGATCTGACACACAGTAGACACTCGACAAACGTTATTTTCCAGGGAAAAGTAGGTGTGAGCCGAGCCTAAGATATGGAGAAGAATTGGTACAGGACAGGAAGTGCTGGGGGAGTTGAAGCTCCAAGCTTGCAGGACTGAGGAGGTAACAGAGGTAAAAGGATCCGAACAGAAAGTTAGAGACTGACTTGCTGAAGAGAGGGAATGAAAGCCATTTAAGTAGCGAAAATCCAAACACCACGAGAGCAGCATTTTAGAGGCCATCAACTTGTGACCCAGAATGATGACTGAAGGAAAAGGAAAAGTGTGATCCAGGGACCAATATCCTCAGTGAAATGCCTGGTAGAAGGATGTTGTAGCAGCGGGTATGGACATTCCCAGGAAAAAGTTGTTCACCTTCAGGTCTTCACTCCCTTAATTATTGCTGTTTCCTTCTTGGATCTTCAAGTTCTCCTGCTGTTTGGAGTCTTTCCCTGAGCTGACTGTTATATTTCTGCTCTTGTGATGAAACTCTGGTCCACCTCTTATCCGGCTGGGATCCGCATCGGCCCTCTGCTCTGAACGAAGGTTCTGATACACACGTTCTCTACAAGCTCTCTTCCTTCTCCATTGTCTGACCACGCTTTAAACTGGGACACCAGCAGGATTCTCTGATCGAAGCTTGGATTCTCAAAATGCCCTACTCTTCACTAAATTGCACACTTTTTTTTTCTTTTTTTTTTTGTGATATGCGGGCCTCTCACTGCTGTGGCCTCTCCCGTTGCGAAGCACAGGCTCCGGACGCGCAGGCTCAGCGGCCATGGCTCACGGGCCCAGCCGCTCCGCAGCATGTGGGATCTTCCCGAACCGGGGCACGAACCCGCGTCCCCTGCATCGGCAGGCGGACTCTCAACCACTGCGCCACCAGGGAAGCCCTAAATTGCACACTCTTAATCATAGCCTGCAGTCATTTTGCCATAAACACTCATTGCATCTACCCCAGTTGGGGGTTTTTCCAGGGGCTGGGTCAGAGTCCTTGTCATTGACTTTGTAGCTTGGAACACTTGGTGTCCTCCCTTTTGATGACACTGCCCACTGTGACTCTAAATTGTCTAATTTTGCCCACTTCTCATGAGCACTGACCTCTTTAGTGTATCATTGTCCTCAGCCATTTTCCACAGAATGAATAAGCTTAATGCGCGGTCCGCATTTCCCTGCTTTTCTCCCTACCCTCTTACCTGGAAAATTTCATTTAAATCTCATTTATTTAACTATCGCTCTGCTACAGATAACTCTCAAAGTGACACCTGGCCCCTCAAGCTCCAGACTGCATTCCTGATAACTCACCAAAATGAAAATTAAACTAATAATAGGGACTAATATTTGTTCAGTGCTGGAAGAGTTTACAAATTACTCTTGCATAACTTCCCTTAAGGACACGATGAGATTTATTTGCACACAGGATGATTTACACGTCCTTCCTGCAATGTGCTAATCTAATTAATCTCTTAATTGTAAACTCCAATAATCTTCTCAAATTGTTACCTTATTTACTTCTCTGCATCGGTCCACACACTTGAGTGCACTTCTGGTAACATCTTTTCACTTTAGTATATAAAACATCACTTTTTCATGTTTCCTTTCTATCTCTCTAACTATCCTATTAAGTTTATTTTACTCCCTTTTCTTCTTTTATTTTTCCCTTAAAAATTAGATTCCTCCAGAATTCCATCTTCAACCACTTTCTGATTGGAGGCAGTCTCTCAGGGTGGCCCCGTCTTGCTCAGAAACCTATCCTGAACCCCAGGCGCCTATATTTCACTGCCTAGTAGGCATCTCCACCTAAATATACCAGAGGCATCTTAAACAAAACATGTCCAGATTTCAACATCACAGCTTCGTTCTTCCTTCAGTTCCAAAGTGGATTTGATTGCAAGCTCTGACATAAAAGTAGTAGTAGGGGGCTTCCCTGGTGGCGCAGTGGTTGAGAATCCGCCTGCCGATGCAGGGGATACGGGTTCGTGCCCCGGTCTGGGAAGATCCCACATGCCGCGGAGCGGCTGGGCCCGTGAGCCATGGCCGCTGAGCCTGCGCGTCCGGAGCCTGTGCTCCGCAACGGGAGAGGCCACAACAGTGAGAGGCCCGCGTACCGCAAAAAAAAAAAAAAAAAAAAAAAAAGTAGTAGTAGGGTTCTCTGTCCTACCTCATATAACAAGGTCACCTTCCCACAGTCATTCAAGTCAAAAATCCCAAAGTCATTTTGGACTCATTTTTAAAACCTCGCATCAAATATTTCAGAGTTCCTGGATATTTCAAAATCTTATTTCTACAGCATCATTGCTATTTGATCTCTCATACTTCTCTATACTCATACTGACTTATTCATCTCAGGCAAAATTATTTTACTGTAACAACCTTCAAAATCTCAGTTTTTCTTCAGTTCAAGTTACATGTTCATCACAGGACAACTTTAGCTCTTAACTGTGGGACTGATTGCTGATATTGAGACCCAGGAGAAAGAAGGAGGGCAGAATTATGTTACAGGCTTTTAAAAGTTTTGCACAGAAGTGGCTAATGTTCTCTTTGCTTACATTTCATTGGCCAAAGAAAATCACAAGGCCCAGTTTTACATTAATTAGTCAAGAACTATAATTTTCCCTCAGGGACAGACCTGGAAGGAGTACATTTGGTGGAGATGCAACCAGTAGGAAAAGGCAGTGAATATTCTGAACAAATACGACAATATTCTTTACACTCTAAAAAGAGTCTAATGATCCTGTTCTTTATTTACTTGTAATTCTTTCGACTATTGAAGGTGATCTCATCCACACCCATGTCTTCAACAATCACTTACACATGGATGGCAGTCAAATCTGTATCTCTAGGCCAGATGCCTCATCCAAGCTTTGAACTTCTATTCCAAATACTATTAGCAAGGTCTATGTAGATTTGCCATAAGCAATTCAATTTCAGTAAATCTCCAACTGAATATACATTCTTTCTCCCAATCTGTTTTACATTTGCTCTTACAGTTCTTATTTTGATCAACATTATGTTAAAGCACATGCCACGTGATACTGTAATTGTGTTGTATATTAAACTATTTTCCGCCAACCAACACCCACTCCCACAAGAGAGCGAGCTCCTGGAGGTTAGGACCGCATTTTTATTTTTCTACCCCAGTAGAATACTACTTTATGCCTGGTTCCCAACAGATGGCTGGTAAATGCTGCTCTGTTAAATAAATGAACGAGCAAGCGCCCTGCTAAGTTGGGTTTCTAGTTGCCCTCCCTCAGTTCCTTCTCTACAGTGTCATTCTATTTCTTGTCTGAAATTCAGAACACATGTAATGCCACTTTTCTCAGCTACCCTGGTCCCCATCCACCTACTTGTATTTCCTGAGTATGCTGTTGCTCTGCAACTTCCTACTTCCTTTACCTAAAATGACTTAAACTCACCCCTCCTCACCATCTCTATTTTTTCCTCCTGCCCCAATTCTAAGTACCTTCAGAGTTAAATGTCAAGTTACTTAAGAAAAAAATTCTTCCTGACTGGGTTTCCTTACGGCCCTGACAAAATTTATTTTAGTTTCCTCTCACCTTTCCCATTTTATTATATGGTTACACCTATTTTTAAGACTTGTTAAAAATTATATTTTATTTTTTTATTATATGGTTGTATTATATGGTTACACCTATTTTTAAGACTTGTTACATAGTCACAATTATTCAGTTGCATATATGTGTATGTATATATATATACACATATATATGTTTTTCTCAAATGTCTCAGCAGCGTCTTCAGATTTCATCCATACGTAATGAACGAAGTATAAGAATTAAGTTGTCGGGCTTCCCTGGTGGCGCAGTGGTTGAGAATCCGCCTGCCGATGCAGGGACGCGGGTTCGTGCCCCGGTCCGGGAGGATCCCACGTGCCGCGGAGCGGCTGGGCCCGTGAGCCGTGGCCGCTGAGCCTGCGCGTCCGGAGCCTGTGCTCCGCAATGGGAGAGGCCACAGCAGTGAGAGGCCCGCCTAGCACCAAAAAAAAAAAAGCACACGTTGGGTGGGGATGGGGTCTGCAGTCTGTTCGTTCTGTGCAGGGAGCCCATCCATGCTCGGGCTTCAGGAAGGCCAGTGCTGGGGGTTCCTCCTCACCGGTGGTCGGAAACTTTCCAAAGCCCTTGGCTGTGGTGACTCCACCCACCTATCTCCAGCGGGATCCATGCCTCAGGGTCCACGAGAACCCTCCTGCTGCTCTTGGCCAGCTGCGACCCAGAGACGTCTCTGACCACCCACATCTCCATTTTCTCCAACCTGAAGTTCTCCTTGGCTGATAGCTGAGAACTGTTGTACAGGCTGTGCATGGGCTTGACCTTGCTGGGTCCTTTCCCCAAACCAGCATCCTGAGTTTTGGGAACCAGGTCTTATTCATCTTTATCATCAACCCTATTAAGTGCTTGGCTCATAGGTTAGTGAGAAGAAAACAGATGACTGATTGCCTAATGAATGAAAAGGCTGGTGTGATGATGGCATGGCCTCCCTTCTCTGAATCCATATGAAAGAGGAGCCAGAGAGAGAGGGAGGGGACGTCTGGTAGGTAGTGTTCAGGAAGCTTACACCAAGTGGTCTTTATCATTTTTGATAATCAGGGAATCGGAAAGAGTTGGGGAGGTGAGAACAATGCTGAAAGTTTAAAACAGATAAAGCATAATAAATGTTCCCTGCAATGGAAGTCTGCTAAAAAGCAATTGATCAGTGAAAATTAGGTGTTATGTATGAGTTTAGGATTGGGAAAGTCCCAATCCCCGTGGTTCTGGACATTTTCAGTAATGCACTTCTGCCTGAACACAGATTAAAGAAATAAGATAATGGTAGTGATCACGATTTGGCGATTGGTAAATTATACGTATCTGGGGACTAGTAAATTAAAGCTGGAGCTCAAAAGAGCCTTCAAGATGAGACATGTGGGAACAGAGCCAGGTGTGTCTTTCTGAAAGCCAATTGTGAGACTTTGTCTAAAAATCTCCCCTTCCAAGTAGACTAGATGTTAATATGAAGTAAATCATACCTTCTGAGCAACACTACTGAGGTTCATTTGTAAAAGTCTCACTCACGCCAAGAGGCACCAGGTCATTTTGTTCCATATCTCCGTATACATGTGTCTGAGTATAGAATTATACAGTTTTGATCCCCTAAGGCAAGCAAACCTCCTTTGAAGTCTTCTTAAAGTAATTTCTGCTATTGCTATAATCGTCCTTTTAATTCACATTCAGTGACTTATTCGTATATAAAAAATTGCCGATGTCTGACAACAATTCCAAATGCTTACAAAGTACAATATTGAAGATCAATTTTAGATCTAAAAACAATCTAAATTTCGTGAATAGATTCAGGTAGCAATTATAACGTGAAATGGCATCAATTAAAATACTTAGCATTGGTTAATAATCAATATATATTGTAATATGAAAGTGCTGTAATTTCCAGAGCAGCACTGACATTCAGATAGAAAGCTAGTCCGTAAAGCAATTATAAAAAACACCATGGGGGGCTTCCCTAGTGGGGCAGTGGTTGAGAGTCCGCCTGCCGATGCAGGGGACACGGGTTTGTGCCCCGGTCTGGGAAGATCCCACATGCCGCAGAGCGCCTGGGCCCGTGAGCCATGGCTGCTGGGCCTGCGCGTCCGGAGCCTGCGCTCCGCAACGGGAGAGGCCACAATAGTGAGAGGCCCGCGTACCGCAAAAGAAAAAAAAAGAAAAAGACAAACAAACATAAAACACACCATGGGACTTTAAATAATTCTGTTATTGAAGAAAATTTTTGTACTGGGTACAATGTTTGAAATTACACCTAGTTTGCAGTAATAAGAAACAAACCAATGGTGGATCCCAGTTTCCCTGACATGACATAGAAAGTTCAAAGAAACAAACAAACAAAACAAAGCAAGACAAACCTAGAATTTAATAGGGTAAATGATGAATTGTTCTTGTTACCAATAATTTTCATTTTCAAAATTCTTATTTAATGTGGTATATATAATTTGGAGGTGTAGTTTGGGGGAGAATTTCCTGGGGGGGTGATGAGGAAGGGAGAGGGGGTGATTAGTCAATTGGGTTAAGTTAGTACTGGGAAGGCAATCTGTAGTGGAGATGGTTTTATAAAATAGATGACTAATAAGGACTTACTGTATGGCACAGGGAACTGTACTCAATACTCTGTAATGGCCTATATGGGAAAAGAATCTACAAAAGAGGAGATATATGTATATATAACTGATTCTCTTTTCTGTACACCTTAAACTAACACAACATCGTAAATCAACTATAGTCCAATAAAAATTTTTAAAAAAAGTAATAGCAGGGGGAAAACTTGATCAAGAAATAGAAATAAATAGGATAAGGAAGAAAAAACTAAGAAGTGGAGATGGTTTGTGTCATAGCTCCTTACCTACCATGGGACTCTGCTTAGCCCAGAACTCCTTTCTCTAAATCTCCATTCCTGCATCCCACCCCAACACAAAGAAAGGACACAAAATTGGAGCATCAGTTATTTTCATAATAGGGAGTTAGTATTACATGACAGAAAAAAATATTTGTGGATTTGAATTGCTATGGCAGAGATTTTGATATAACTAGATCAAAGAAGTATTAAAATTATGCCCCCACGTTATCCAATAGCAGATGAGGTTTACTTCAAATTAAAAAAAAAGATGCTAACAGATTCATTTAATTTTTCTTTTTCCTTCTCCTGCACCTTTATTCTCAAAAAAATCATAAATTAAAAGGTGTCTTCATATGAAGCTAAATTTAATGAGCCAGGAAAAACCTAAGGCTCTTGAAATTAAAACATTTAAAAAACTTATGAAATCATAAAGGTTTTCCTTATAATACTCTGTATTAAAAGCATAACTTATAATTTGGAAAATTACAAACAACTTATGTTTTTTTTGTTTGTTTTTTTTTTTGCGGTATGCGGGCCTCTCACTGTTGTGGCCTCTCCCGTTGCGGAGCACAGGCTCGGGATGCACAGGCTCAGCGGCCATGGCTCACGGACCCTGCACTAAACTGAAGCATAGATGATTTACGATGTTGTGTTAGTTTCTGTTGTTCAGCAAAGTGATTCAGTTATATACATGTATCTCTATATTCTTTTCCATTATAGTTTATTATAAGATATTAAATATAGTTCCCTGTGCTACACAGTAGATCCTTGTTGGTTATCTCTTTTATATACAGTAGTTTGTATCTGCTAATCCCAAACTCCTACAAATTTGCGTTTTAGAGTGAGCCCTCCTGATAGCCTGGGGAGGGTGGACTGAGTGTATTTGGCATGGAGAGTACTTGTCTGCCTGAAAAGAGACAAGCTCTTAAAGCCATAAGCTAAGGCCACAGCTGTATAGGTGGAAAGATTAAACATCAGTGGAGAGAAACAGGAGATGTAGATGTCTAGAATATTTCCCAGTTTTCTGGTAGTGGTTGGCATTTTCCAAGATAGAGAATACAGAAAGAGGAGGAAACATGATTTGGATGAGGAGAGGAAAGAGGCTATAAAAGGGTAAAGGGCTTACAGTATGAAAGAGAAGTCTCATTTGTAATAAAAAATAAATTTCTAAGAGTGAATAATAGTATGGTAGTTGGAAAGTCACACACACTAAAAGCTATTGAATTGTTTCTATCAACTTGGAATCTAAATATCTAGATAGTATAGTGTCAGGTACTTATAGTTATTGTATTTATTAAAAAAGAAATTATATCTCATTAACAACATTTACAGAGCTGTATATGAGGGTATTTTAATCGATAAATTAGTAGGCAAAGATTATACCTATTTGTTCAATATTATAAGATTAACTTATTTTATTTATAATCACATAGAAAATAGCTAGCATTTATTGAATGCATGACCTGTCAGACACTGTGCTAAGTAATTTACATATATTATCTCATTTTATCTTAATCTTGATGTAAGAAAAAATATTATCCCCGTCTATCATATAATGAAGCTGAAGTTCAGAGAGGTTGTGTGATTTGCCCTTGATCACCAGTTAGTAAATGGCAGGGGCAGGAATCCTCTCCTTATTGTGAACTACAACACAGCACAACCTCTATCACATTGTTGTCAATGTAACGTGGTGATTCATTGAGCTGTCTTCTTGGGGCCTCTTATCATATGACAGGATGATTTAAGGCAAGCTATTAGCTTTGGCATTTAAAAAGTAAACTTGCTTTTTCATTTTCAGCAAATCAGCATTGTTTTAATTAAAGACCCTAACAAAAGCAAAAGTCTTCAGGACTGATTTCTCTGATGGAAAGGGCAAGAGTTTCAAAGTCAGCAGGTCTGGATTCAAATCCTGTTCGGCTCTTATTGACTGGTTTATCTCAAGCAAGTTTCTTC
This sequence comes from Kogia breviceps, assembly GCF_026419965.1. Lineage (NCBI taxonomy): Eukaryota > Metazoa > Chordata > Mammalia > Artiodactyla > Physeteridae > Kogia > Kogia breviceps. The sequence goes on along the minus strand of NC_081326.1, from coordinate 19,215,526 downwards.
TCCTCTTAGAATTCACATCTACCAAATGAGGGCTCTCCCCCACATCAGTACTGGTCACAGAGTAGGCCTTCAATAACCACTGTCAATACTTTTATAGATTAAGCACATTAACCATTGAGTTGGAAGCAGAAACATTAAACTGGCACTGTCTTCATCAAAAATGAAGCTAGCGGGCTTCCCTGGTGGCGCAGTGGTTGAGAGTCCGCCTGCCGATGCAGGGGACAGTGCCCCGGTCCGGGAGGATCCCACGTGACGCGGAGCGGCTGTGCCGGTGAGCCATGGCCGCTGAGCCTGCGCGTCCGGAGCCTGTGCTCCGCAACCGCAGAGGCCACAGCAGTGAGAAGCCCGCTTACCGGAAAAAAAAAAAAGCTAGCATGATGGTTGCAGAATTTTTCCTTTCCTCTCTGTTTAAATTAAGATAAAGCATTGCCTCTTTTCTGGTCTTGGTAACTTTGCCAGTCTTTTAGTTGGCCCTCCTCTCATGCTGTGAAAAACAACTGAATTAATCCAGAGCTGATGAGCCCAGGCCTCGAGAATCTTGGGGTGCCAGGGACTGGAATACAGCATCTGAGTGCGTTCGTCCCCATCTCCTTCTCACTTTCCACTTGGCTTTTTGCCCTTCTTTCCCATGTGTTGGCTGTTCTCATTTCCAGATCAGAGTTGACCTTTTTTGTAAGGTTAAAAAAAGCGTTAAAAGCCTCTGCCTTTTTACTGTCATACATTATTAGCTTTCTCATCCCATCAAATAAAAGAGCTGCATTCTCCCTTATCCAGCTCTTGTGACTGATGTATTTAAAGAAGGGCTTTTTCCCCTCCATTTTCCTATAGTTTACAAAAAAAAAAAAAAAAAAAAAATCTAACATCATGAATTAATTTAACAAACATAGTAAAATAGCCCTTTATCTCCATACAGAACTCCCCTCCCCGGCCTACTATAACCAAAAATTAACACGGAGTTGATTTTGAGTCAATTACCCTAAAAATGCCAGCATAAACACTACAGCAGGATCTCTTTCATTGTCAAGTACATACAGTTTAAATATTTCAGTTATGTTGATATATTGAGGAACCTACAGATGGCAAAAAAGATATTACCATTGGATAACACATTTTTTAAAACTTTTTTTTTGAGAAAACTGTAGATTCACATGCAGTTTTGAGAGATAATGCAGAGAGATCCCATATACCCTTTATCTAATTTTCCACAAATATTTTAAAATAAAGTCATTTCTATTTATGTGTGCCACTGCGTAGTACTTTGATAGGTCCAATATACTTGCTTTTGTTTGAAACCTGAAAAGAATTTCTTCAATGTCAATTCAGTTTTTGCCTTCTCAGCAGTCAGCCTCTCACAAATTTTAGTTTCTTTGTTCTCAGAGCGAATTCTTGGAAAAAAGAATATTAAAAACTCTCAATATCAAAACACCAGAATTATTTACTATAAATGCAATTTTAAAGTATCTAAAGCAGTTAAAATATTCAAAAAAAGTACTTTACCCCCTCTAAAGTATCCATGTCACTTATTATGCAAAACATACAGAAAGTTCTCAAATACCATTGTATCACAATTGATACTCATACTGTAGCTTATTGTATGCATGTGCTCGCATGCAAGTTTGAGTGTGTGTGTGTTTGGTTACTTTAATTTGTAGATCATAAATAGTGTGTGTGTTTAATGTGGTTGTCTCTGTTATTTTTATTGTGACATTTATTTTATTGAATTTTCTACAGGATTAGAAATCTCTCCAGAGACGCAAATCTTTTGAGACAGACAAACTGAACGAAAGCTTTTTCAGGATAGAAGGGTTAAAAATCTCTTCAGAATTCTACAGCGTTTTCCATGATCTAATCATAAAACTAAATTATCATGGTGACAGCCTTCCATATCTGGTTCCTCTGAGTCTCTTTAAATTAATTCAACACCATTACAATTCTGGGAAGCTAGAGGCTGTGACTTAAGAGTCCAATTAAAAACATAACATAATTTAACTATTGATAAAAAGATAATCTTAGAAAGTTCATTTTCATGGGAATTGTTAAAAACTTGATATACTCCACATGGGAATAACAATTTTATTTTACCTCAGGTAAGGAAAATAAATGGAACTAAATTCAATTGTAAGTACAACTAAAAAAAATTGCTTCCCCAAATATCATTCCGGTTACTTAGACTAGTGTTCTTGAGTATTGATAGGAAAAATTCATGCTTTTCTCTCTAAGTTAAAAGTGGGAAAGCAACAAAACAAACAGTAAGCCCTGACATAACTTTAGCCCTCTGGGTTTAGCAAACCAAAACCACTGAATAGAAACTTCTCAGTTCAGATTGGAAAAAGCTATTAGGTCAGTGAACAATGTTAGAGATGAATTTATAGAACACTTGAGTTCTTAGTCATGTTCAATAGTGGAATAGTATGTGCAAAAATTTGGTCCAAGTATTAAAAATGACTCAATCTAACTTAATTAGGCAGGCAATAACTCACTTTCAGTTACAACCTTAGTCAAAGCACTAGTTTATAATCTTTATTAACTAGTCTTTAAATTCTTAACTAGTGGGGTTACAAATTTCTGTGTTTTGACAGTCGATGTTGTCAGGAAAGAGCAGCTCTTTGCCATTTTCTCCATTTGACCTGGAGATGGCTGGCTGCCCTCTGGGCTCTGGCATAAAGACAGAGAAATGGAGAAAGGAGAAAACAATCGTGGGAAGACCCACTAGGCTGAAGGGGAAAACTGTGCCAATGTTTTTTCTATTTAAAAAGTATAACTTTTTGTTACTTTTGAATATTTCATGAATAAGCTGTTTGTCCAAAAATAACACGTAAACAGAAATAATGACTTGCTCAACATTCACAGTTTGTATTAACTTAGACCAATGTTTCTCATTATGATCTGTAAAAAAGAGGGTTTGACAAGCAATTGAATTGTGCCAACACCTGCAATAAGCTGTATCTAGCAACACATGTTTCCAAATATCCATTTTAAGCCTCCCCTCATTTTTACCTCTGCTCTACTCCACTTCAGCACCACCATCCTGATTCACCTCCCATCTTCCTTTTCAAATTGTTAGCTCCAGGACAGCCTGAGTATTGAAGAAACTGATCCAGATACTTAAGCCTATTGGAGAGTCCAGGCTGGTGGGCGAAAGGGCGATACCCTAAAGCTAACACAGTTACTAGACTTGGTCTATCAGTCAGTAACAGAGTGCTGTAGAAGGAAGCTCCAGCAGAAACAAAACAAGAAGGCCAGACAGGTAAGCAATTAGCAGCAGATAAAGTCACAGACAAGGAAGGAAGATTCCAAACACTGGTCGAGGGTAGTGGCAGGGCTCCCATAGCTGAAATGGAGGTTCACAAGAATAAGCCATATCATTCAGGGCCTAGACAGACTGTTGCAGTAAATCCTTCTGTACTAAAGATGGGTGCAGAAGACTATCGGGTTATATGAAACTAGTGCATTTGTGGTGGACTTGAGCACAAGACTCTCTTATCCCAATGATGCACCTTAAGGTGAATACCTTAGGGAACATTCTAGAAGCCCTGAATGTTGCTCTAGGGCATTTGTTGTTGTTGTTGACTTAATGGTAAGGTCAGTGGGTAAAGAAGCTGAAACAATAAAAGAACTTTCCACCTCAAATTAGGATTGATCTGAAAACTGGTGCAGAACATCTACCATTGAGGGGAAGTATACTTCTTTGTGGAACACAGGATTTGGAAGACGATATTTATTGGAGTGGGAGGAGAGTGAGAGGAAGCCTGACATTCAGGGTTTGCTATGAGAATCCAATAAGGTAATATTTTAGAGGGTTTTGTCAATTATAAATAATTATTTTAATGAGAGTTTATTGATACCTACTGCCCTAATACTTCTACTAACTCTAGTTACTTAGGTCAATGAATTGAATACACAAAGAATTTTGTCAAAGGTACACAAACTATAGAAGTATCAGTTTAACTTTGATATCCCATCCTTTTCCCCCTCTCACATACTAATCAGAAAATGCCAGATCCATTAACACCTTTCTGAAGCTTGTGAAATTGTGTGTTCTGCAGTGTCAATATTTCTTTTAAGGTTTTGCTAATCTTTCTGGAAATTCCCAACACTACTCTTAATTCTCCAGCACTCTTTTTTTTTCGTCATGTTCTTTGATTTTTACCTTTCACAACATTGGGCTACTGCATGTTTTTGCTTCTATTCCAAAGTTTGTCTTTTCCGATTCCCTGTGCCTGCTGCTGCAAGAATTTTGAATCTTTGCCTGTGTATCCCTCTTACTCCCTGTTCTCTCTCTGGACTCCTTCTTCTACCCTCACCTTAAATGTAAACCCCATCCTCACTTTTAATGGTGTAGCTTTCACCTCCTTTAGTACTACTTCTTGAATCCCAGCTAAAACTACAGCCTGGTGTAGGGAATGATTCTAAAATTCCGTTCCAATGTTTGCATGGTAGAGAGAGCAGCTTACCTTTTCTGCAAGCAGGGAATATAGCAGAGGGAAAGCAATGGTTATTGTAATATTTTGGGTCCCAGAACTCTTTGGGATCTAGTTAAAATTATTATGAATACTCAAGAAAGAAAGTACATATACATACATACATATTATTTCTCATGTAACTTTAGGAGGTTTACCCCTGAAGCCATGTATGAATTTACTAGTTTTGCCCAAAGGGATTTCTACCTCAGGTTGAGACTTCTTAAAGAAAGAAAAAAACATGGGCCTTGTAGAGAATACAAAATATTATAGGCTTTTGTAGACCTGAGTGCAAGTCCTGATTTTGACTGTAAATAAACATTTAACTGAGTTGAAGTTTCAACTTCTGTAAGATAAGATGAATGATATTTATTTTCTGAGTTTTTGAGGATTAGAGATAATGTGGTAATATCGTGGCATAAAGAAGTCCTTCAATAAACATTGTATCATTATCAAAAACAGTGCATCCCGTCACTTTCTGATGGAACACCAAGTTCCACATCAAGATAACAGTATTGCATGTGTAGTGAACTAAATTAATATTATATACAAGAAATTGCCTTGCTGTCACCTTTTTCTCTTTATATTTGAACTATGGGCTTTTGCTAATTTTTATTCATCATTACATCAATGCACATATGTGTTGGTTAGGTAAATAATATTCAGTGTTGACTCAAGCCTTCTAATAAAGTTTTAAGTTCTTTCTTGCAAAACTGAAGGAGGATTTCTTAACTGAGTCTAAAGCAGAGAATTTCTGCATCTAAACTTTGTTCTTTTAGGCTTTTAACTCTTAATTGCTGTTTATACATTAATTGAGAGTCATACAGATTTGGGTTCTAAACTTACAAATTAAGTGTCTTATGCCAATTTTTAAAGTTCATATATCATTCCTATTGCAATTTACTAAATTGGCATTCAAAAGTGCTCAAGGATAAGATAGATACCTGCTTACACACATTGTAAAGTTTTATTACATATAGAGAGTGAACGGGCTGAAACTCGTCTGGATCACTGATCCTCAGATCTCAATAATCACGGTAACAGACCCTGATGTGTAAAGATTGTAGGCACACACTTCCCACTTCCTATGGTGGGAATACAGGAAAAAAAGCAGTGAAGTTCATTTTCATCCACTTTGATACACACCCATATACATCTGAGCCAGGAGGGAAAACAACATTGTATTTTTAGCTGTTTATGCAGTTGGCGTATTCGCTTTACCATTCCCTCACAAGCACCTCTTATAGACCAGTGTCTGTGTTTAACCCTAGAGATATAAAGGTCTATAACACATGGGTATCATCTTCAAAGATGACATGGAGAGTGAGTCCTTGACCTTTGCTTAATGGAAGACTGCAAATCATAGTATTTAAGCATGCCGGCTCTACTATCTGACAGACCCATGTTGGCATCCTGCCTCGGAAACTTACTGTCATGCCCACTTAGCCAAATTACCAAAACCCTCAAGAGGCTCAATGATCTTACCTATAAAGTGTGGGGATAGTATCTAACTTGCAAGATTGTTGATCCCTTAATTGGGATTAAGTAGAGGTACTAATGTATGTGGTGTGGTTCACCAAATGGCTGGCACATACTAGTTACTCAATAAACAATGGTTATAATGATTGCATCCTCACCACCTTAACTCCAGTAACTGACACAGCTTCACAGTGATGCTATGGTAGTCTGTGGGGTTTTATTTTATTGCTAAGTGAGTAGCCCAGGTATGAGCTCTCAGGCATCTGTTAATTGATAAATGCTATTAAAACCCAGCAAACTTATCATGTCAACCAAATGATCAGCTGCTTACAAAGAATCTCAGCAGGTATGCTTTACTAGATATTTTCTGTCAGTAATCGAAGTCTGATGCATTTCAATTAAAAGGATCCATTTTGTATTTTTCAATCCTAGATCAAGAATAGGTACTACACAGAGAAAATTCAAAATTAATTTTAAATAAATTCTGTACAGTGTTTTGTTATCATAAGCTCTAGAACAAATCTACAGCCTACATTTTATTTATAAAATGCATTCAACTGTTTCTGTTTCATGAAACTACTGATTTATACTTATATATATATATATATATATATACATACATGCATACACACATACATAGGTATACATTTATCAATCAAGTACCAAAAAATCGCAAAAAGATATCTTATTAGATATTAAATATAAAGTTATATTAGTCAATACATCATTTTCTTGGCTAGGCATTAGCACAGCTATGGAGAAAATTGCATAATGTCTGCAAGTTTTTTCTCACTATAGACTTTCTAATGATGGTAAGTGAACACAAAATAATCCAAAAACTCAATATGAAAATACTTCTTACTTCAGTTACCTGTCAGGAGCAATAGATCTAAAATGACGACTCCTGATTTCACCAAATTGTTATTAAAAATAAATTGTCCTATTTTCTGCTGTATTACCTAAATCAAATAATGTTACAAAATATTGTTGCATGATTCAAGGTGCATTATATAAAAACATGTAAAATGTAAGTGACCAATTCCCTGTTTAAACCTTAATATTTGTGTACTTTTTGTGATACCTTGTCCAATAAACATTTAAGCTCTGGAGTGTGTTGGTAGACACAATTCCATGTTTTTTATACATGCAATGTGATCTTTTAAAAACGTTATTATTATAAAACCACAGTGCTTTTCCTTCTTCTGCTGTCTACTCTAAAGTTATTGGTAATTTCTTCACGATTTCCACGACACCTGACAAATATGTCTGAGTATTTCCATAATGTCTATCAGAGTGGTATCTAGGTGCTCTGAAAGAGGTATTAAACTAAAACTGTGGTGAATGAAGGATAGAGCAAAGCTCATTTGTTTCCACAACTCTGTTGGAGCTATTCAAGTCGTTATGGGTTAGAGAAAACTGTACAGGGTCAGTGCCCTTAGTTTATAATTGCCGTTTGCCCAGAAAAGCGAGAGGGTTGCTACTTCCCTGTTGTGGTTCTAGGGTTTAGAAAGAGTTTTAACATTTGTGAATTTTTTAATCGGTAGTTCAAATTTTTATTTTTTAATTTTTAAACTTTCTAACATTAATTAATTCCCAGGTCTACCTTATGATACACACGGTTTGCTAATGGAAGGATGGTGATAAAGGCAGGATTCAAATTTAAAATAAAGTCATGTTAATGAAGAAAGTTTAATAAACTGGATTGTCTAGTCTAGGCATATGAATATTACAAATTTAAAAAAACAATAATTGTTGCTAAGCCTATAAATATTTATTTATTTGGAATTGTTCTGGGGCTGTAAGCTTAAGCTACCTTTGAATTTGTTTAAGCCCATTCTGCAGCATGCTTACCATAGTATGACAGAGGGGAAAAAAATCAAGTAAAATTGGGCTTACAGTTTACATCAGCATGAGGAAGTTGAGTTTGATATAAAACTGAACTTCTAATAGTGAAATTTATTAAGAATTAAAAAGTATTGGCACAGGATAAGAGAAAGTCCAGGGCTGAGAAGGTAGGAACTTAGCATTTAAGGTTGGGGAGAGAAAGAGCTAGTGAAGGAGACCAAAGAATTGCTTATGAGGGTGGTGAACACCAGGAGTGTTGGGGGGGGGGGGTCATGGAAGCCAAGAGAAGAAAGTTTTCTTTTTTTTTTAAATTTTATTTTATTTTTGGCTGTGTTGGGTCTTTGTTGCTGTGTGCAGGCTTTCTCTAGTTGTGGTGCACGGGCTTTTCAATGCAGTGGCTTCTCTTGTTGCAGAGCACGGGATCTAGGCGCCCAGGCTTCAGCAGTTGTGGCTTGTGGGCTCTAGAGCGCAGGCTCAGTAGTTGTGGCACACAGGCGTAGTTGCTCTGTGGCATGTGGGACCTTCCCGGACCAGGGCTCGAACCCGTGTCCCCTGCATTGGCAGGCAGATTCTTAACCACTGTGCCACCAGGGAAGCCCGAAAGTATTTTTTAAATGAGGGAAAAATCAGTTTAGTCAGATTGAATAAGATGAGAACCAAAAAGCTATTGGATCTGACAATTTGAAAGTGATGGAAAATCTTGATAAATGTCGTTTCACTGAAGCCAGAGGCAAATAAATTAGATATAGGAAGTAAAAATAGTTAAGATATAGATAAGGCAAGATAATAGACAAGGAGAACAAGTTAGATAGATATAGTAGGTAAGAAGAGATAGAAAAGAAAATGGGAGGAAAAGAAATGGAGACATTATATTTAGTCCAATACTTCCAGAAGTTTCTGCAAAGAGAGCAATAATATACTTGAGTGTTGGCTGGAAAGAGATGTGGTGTTAAACGAGTGTTGATTCTTAAGGGAAAATCCTAAAGCAGGATAGCATGCGGATGTGAATCCAGTAGAAATGGAGGAAGTTATAATAACTGCATGATCAAAATGATGAATAAGTCTAAAGGGATAATCAGCAAGATACAAGGAGTATAGATGAACATTGGTTTGTAGCTTTGATTTAGGAGAGTGAAGGACTTTAAGCTGCTTCTATTTTCTCAAAGAAATATGAGATGATGTCAACAGTTAAGTCTGAGGGGTGGAAGAATTTATGTGAGGTTTGAGAAAAAAAAGATAAGGTATGAAAGAGTCACTGTGGGGAGTTTAAAAACTAGCCACATAGAGAAACCCAATATGATTATGTGGAAAAACTGAGCATCCAGTTGAGGTTTTGATAATGAATCTACAGCAAACTAGTCAGCTTGGGTGGTTTACTCCAAAGAACTTCTGCTACTCTGCTGCCAGCACTCAAGAAAAGGGTGCGGTTCATCTAGTGTTGGGATCTGCCAGGGGAACATTACAAAGAGAGGGGAAAAGGAATTGAAGATATTTTGAGGGAATGATTAAATAACAGAGCAGGCAATCTCTACTGGGCAATGAGACTAAAGATAAACGTGGACTTCTAGATGGTGAAATAGAGGTAAGGTAAACAAGTTGGAGTTCAAAAAAATAAAACACTAGGGTCTTCAGAGCAAGTTAATGTATGATTGTGTGTAGCGACACAGTGAAGTGTTTAATGCTGAGGTTTCAACAGAGAGACAATTTCCAGTGATGATGTGCCCATAGTAGTGAATGACTGCGATGGAGGGAGAAAATTATCACTGGAGTTGAGGAGGTCAACAACTCAGCAGCCAGAATGTAGGGATGGGTGGTCACATGGAGGTTAGGGTGTTGGGTCAACGCTGTATTGTGCTTTCTCTTCCTAAATACTTTTGTGATCTTAGGATGCATTAATGAAGGTATAGTGAGTAGAACAAGGGAGATGATAGCTATGCTCTGAGGAACACTGGCAAGCATTTACTTTAGTAGTATCTATTTTAAAGTGTGCAATACTTTAAAATAGATAATGCCAAACAGGGAAAGAATCCAGGTCAAAAGAAAAGAATAGTGAGGAAAGTGTACCATAAGAGGAAAAGTTGAAGAGACTGGGGGCATTTTGACTGGATAAGAGAAAACCTTAGGGGAAACATGAGAGTTGTTTTTAAATATTTAAAGTGCTGTCATGTGGGGAAAAAAACCTAGATTCATTCTGTGTTGTTTCTGAGGGAGAACTGAAACAACATCCAAGAGTGGATGTTACAGGAAGGCATATTTCAGCACAATGTAAAGAAAGAACTTTCTTACACTCAAAGTTGTCCAAAGGCAAAATATGTTTTCTTAGAAAACAGTGAAGTCTCATCATTGGAGGTGTTCAATTTGGTTGGCATATTGGCATGGATCTTCAAGAATCAGAGGTTGATGTTCTTTCATTTGTCCATAGTCTATAAGGACATCAACATCTAGAATATACTAGCATTCAAAAATTACAATTTTAAATGTGGTGATGAATTCTTCCTGGTCTATGTATTTAGTTGTATGATACCATTTTACTTATTTTTATTTCACTCTTTGAAATATCAGCAACAAAATGATTGTGGTAGAGCCTAAAAATGATCAGACCTAGAATTCAAAGTGCCATATTTGAACTCCAGCTATTCTGTTGATTAGTTGCTTAATTTCACTTAACTTCACTTTTACACATATGTAACATGAAAATAACTGCTTGGTTAAGGAGGCTATGAAAATATTTTTTGAGGGAAGCAAACCAAAAATGTTAAGGCCAAGAAACAGTTATTAAGGTTTATACAGATTAGTTAATTCTCAGAAAGGGGTTGGTGCATACCAGATTTTCAGGATGGCATAATGAAGTTCTAGAAGATTGTAAAAGCACTCCATGGTTTTCTGGTATTCCAACTGGTAAAGATAAGAGGAAAATAAAAGAAAGGACTGTAGCCAAATAACACTATCATCCAACTTATAAATAATTGGTTCTTTTAATATTCCCAGTATCTGTTATAATTATTTTTGAACTCAAGATATCTAGCCTGAGAATGTTTTAGTTTTATGACGATTTACAAGCTGTGAAGTACCAAAGCAAGAGCAATAGCACAGTTACATTTTCAGATTCAGAGCCAAAGGGACTTTTAAATACATAGAATATGGTAGAACACTAACAGCCAGCCTTTATCACCCTGTAGTCTTTATAAAATAATATGCAACTTTCTATGCCAATCTTTTATATTTTTTTACATTGTCTCTGTTAGAGTCTTTTTTGCTGGTCTTGAGAAAATAGAGGAAAAAAAAATAGATTCACTATACCAGTAATCCAAAATAACTAAGAAAAAGGATATTTTGCATAATTTTGTTTCAGAGGTTTAATCTTGATTATTTGGCTGGACAGAGTTTTGGGGTGAAGAGCCCTTGACTTGGAATTAGAAAGCTTGAATTTGAGTACTTTTCTGCTAAGCAGTTTTGGATGTGTCCTTTAGTGTTCTTGAGTAGCAGTTCTCTTCTAAGCTGTGGTAATAATTCCAGTCGCACCTCCCTCATGGTTTTGCTGTGAGGATCAAAGTAGAAGATGCTACACTTAGTGGAGGGAGCTACAGGTAGATGTGTACACATATGTAACTCTTTTGATTCCTCATAGATATTCTTCAAGGAAGTTATTCATTTCCACCCAGAAATTAATACCAAGGCTCAGAAATCTAAATAACCTACCAAAGGTCACAAGCAATAACACAGCCAACATTGAATGCTACTTTGCTAATTTCAAGTGCCAAGACTTTTCCACCGCTCCCAAATGAAGCAATGTGTGCCAGAGGTTGCAAATAGCAAAGCACTTATTTATTCCAGGAAAAGGAAATTGTTGCTCTAGAAAGGAGGCTTATTCATAGTATACTACTTGGCTCTGAAGTGAATAAAATTGATATAATTATATTAATGAAAACCCTTGCTATTTATTTAACTAAAAATAGGTATATTGGGAGGACAGGATTTTAGAGGGTAATGACCAAAATGAGTAAACCAAGATGCAACAGTAGTAGCATATTATTTAAAAATTCATAGCTAATTCCTAAAAGAAGCAGCTAAAACAAAGAAAATGGAAGTAAACAGTTATAGCAGGAGTGGAGAGCACAGGAATGGGGTACCACTGCTTTCTATTATAAGCCTTTTATTGCTACCTGATTTTTAAACTCTGCTCATGTGTTTCATTGATAAACATGCAAGGTGAAAAATAGGGAAAACTTTGAAATGTTTAATGAGGCCACTTTGCAAGTATGCTGCATTTTATTTTGAGAGCCTTGTGGAATTGATCTTGCTCTTTATGTTTTCATATTATGACAATTTGTTACATTGGGTGTCCATTAAGATTTTTTTACAGTGAAGGGTTATTTTGTGCCTGTGAAGAGTATGATTATGTTTGCTAAGGTTAAAAAACTGAATTCTTAGTCTGTGGCCATTGTTTGTTTTAACTATCGTGTGTCGTTTAAAAAGCGTGTTTTTTGTTTTTTGTTTTGTTTTTGCGGTATGCGGGCCTCTGGCCTCTCCAGTTGTGGAGCACAGGCTCCGGAAGCGCAGGCTCAGCGGCCATGGCTCACGGGCCCAGCCGCTCCGCGGCACGTGGGATCCTCCCGGCCGGGGCACGAACCCGCGTCCCCTGCATCGGCAGGCGGACTCTCAACCACTGCGCCACCAGGGAAGGCCAAAGCGTGTTGTTTTTGCTGCTGCAGAATTTGGATTAAGGTGAAAAGTCAGAACAGGATGAATGTGGAAATATATAGTAAGGCTGCAAGAAATCTTGGTTATGATATGTCCAGAAATACTCCCATAATCACACTTCCTTCAGTTAGGGTGCCCAAGTTCACCTGATATTCCTGGAGTTTAGGTACAACTAATGATGAAATGATGAGTGAATTCCTTGAGGGCTGAAGTTATCTGACCAGGAAAAGACAAGCCTTTCCTGAATCACAATATGATTGTGACAGGTAAAGTATTGGGTCTTATGCCTGACCATACTTAAAAAACATAGGGGAAATAGGTACCTTTAGCTAAAGGCATCTCTCTATTTTTAGTTGACAGATTGATAAAATGAAAATATGTGACAATGAAGTTTATATTTCCTAACTTTTACAGAGGTTTTCCTCTATGTACACGGGTACCTATATATAAGCATGGCCATGCATATGTATGATACGCTTATATTTACACATGAATGTGTAAAAAATTATGACTGATTTTTTAACCTAACATACCAAAAGTTATATATATCTAACTACATGTTGCCCTTTGGAGAACAGTTCTCTTGGAAAGCTTTATACTTATCTTAATATTCTCCCTAAATTTAGAAGTCTATCTTTGTTTTAAATTTTCTCCTTTGATAATACCTGTTACCAAGCACCATTAAAGATAGATTTTGGAGAATCAATGATTTCTAGGAACAGCCAAAAGAATGTGGAGTGAAATCCTAGGAAGGTGAGTGAGTAATCGGAGTCACAGGGTCATGAGTTTGATGATCAAAGGTAAGATTACGTTTCTTGTTGTTCAAGCTAAAAATCCCCAAAGGAAATCCAGAAGCTTTTAAAAATGTCAGCATTGGGGTATGCCTCGAGTCTTGAAAGCTGATCTTCTTCAGCTGAAAATTGTAATTTTGCTAAACACAACATTAAAAAGTCATTTTCTAGTCACACCCTATGCATGAATTCAGAAATATTGGCAAGAAAATGAATGTTATCAATATGAAAGTGAATTAGAGAGAAAAATAGATGGAGTTAATCAGCCAGGAGGCAGGCAGAGAGGGAAAATTTGGCCGATAGCATGCAATGAGCCCCTCTGGACCATTTCACCAGAGGACTTCCTAAGAAATCAAGACAGCACAGAGTCAAGAGAGGGAGAAAGAGCCTGCTTGATGATATTCTCTGCTGCTGATGATTGGTGGTGGTAGAGGAAGAGGAGAAGGAGAGAAAGCAAAGGAGGATTAGGGATAAATAGGAATGAATGAAAAAGCAGACTCTACCCAGGGGAAATTATCGCTACCTTTGAGAAGGATGAGAGAGTTGGGAAAGCCAACAAGTTTGAGGAATTGGAGAAATGATTAATCCAATATGTACAAAAGCTTCATTTCGAGAAGAAAAAGAATTTTTCAAGGAGCTCATGTTGGTTACTTAGCTTTTGCTTCCAGTGTCACCTCAATTCAAGAAGTTACAAGCGGAATAAGTCTCTGCCTTAAAGAGCTTGCTGTCTAACATCAAATATATATATTTTATAATTCCACACGCCTTTTAAAATAAGTACTCTTATTAGCTTCATTTTCTTGATGGGAAATCTGGGATTAGTGAATTTAAACTTGTTCAAACAGTAAGTTCCAGAGGTAGGATTTGACCCTGTTCTTCTTGATTTCAGAGTTTGTCCTCAACACCTGTTATAAGTATAGTTTCCAGATTTCTTGTTCTTGTTTTCAATGTAAGCTTAATTATATATTTCCCATATTTATTGTAATGGAAAAATATATGAGAAGAGAAACCTAAGGCAGTTTTTAAGACTATAGATTTCAACTTAATAAACTGATAAAACTAATAATGAAATATACACTTGTCCATATTGTCTTGAAGTGAAATAACCTTAATGTTTCATATTTATTTATAAAACCCGAACTCATAGTACTTATAATTGTTATCAGCAAAATGTTTCTGTAAACAAGAAGACATTCAGTCAATACCAGCTATAACATGAATAGACTAGAAATTATATCAGAAAAGTCTGTGTACTTTCAAGACACTCTATATACTATGTATTGTTCCTGACCTGTGTACCAAAAAAAATCTTAATGTTATTGCTTTTGCTTATCTCTTTTACTCATAGCATGTCTTTGAACTGAGCTAAGAGTACTATCTGCATGGTGCTTTCTACTTATTAAACACTTGAATTATTAAAGTCTTTCTTTATCTTAGTACTACTGGTGGCAATGTCAGCACGAATCTTTCTTTATCCCAGGTTATATTTACTACTCCTTTTGTTCTCCTAAAACAAAAACCATTTTGCACAGAACGAGTTAGGGGGAAGACATAAAATGTCGAGAGGTAGGTTGAGGGTTCTATAGCCCCTCTTATGGGCAGATCTTATTTTCATGTATAACCTGGATGGATGATCTCAGAATTATGGAACCGTATAAGTCAACAAAAACAATTGGAATTGAAGACTCCTTTCTTTTAAATGGCAGCTGTCACTTTTGAAGATTAATATTTATTTGAACATATTTCTCATGTGATTGGCAACCAGTATCATTGATGTTTAACTTTTTTAAAATAATAGGCTAAACTGAAAAAAAGTAAATGCAGTAGTTATCTCCTTTTGATTTTTTTCTTCTAGGGAAGATATTTTTTTTTTTTTTTTTTGCGGTATGCGGGCCTCTCACTGTTGTGGCCTCTCCCGTTGCGGAGCACAGGCTCCGGACGCGCAGGCCCAGCGGCCATGGCTCACGGGCTTAGTCGCTCCGCGGCACGTGGGATCTTCCCGGACCAGGGCACGAACCCGTGTCTCCTGCGTCGGCAGGCGGATTCTCAACCACTGCGCCACCAGGGAAGCCCTAGGGAAGATATTTTTAAAGAGATGTTAATTATAGCTTGAGAAAACTCTTCACAATTGTTAAAAGCAACTATTGGTAATTTATCACCTGCTCATCACCTTCATCATAATTATCTCAAAATCGTAAAATTTATATTTCTAAGACCAATGGCATGCTGTTTCAGAACTATACCCAAAAGATGGATTTTAAAAAAATACTAGGGGTGTACCCAGTCTGTTCTTTCATGGTAATGCTGTCAGAATTTCAAAGCTTTCTTACATGTTTAATGAACCCCCTAACATGGTGTTTAAAAGTTTTTCACATTTTTAAAAAGGCCTCACAGATATTATGAAATTGACATCATCTGTTAAGAATTAATATCGCAATTTTGCATACTCTTGAAATTTCAAGCATAGTCTAATTATTAAGCAAGTAAAAAACCCCTGAAGATTATGCAAAACTATTCCTAAACCTGAAAAGGGAGATTCTTTTTTTTTTTTAATCAATTTTTATTGGAGTATAGTTGCTTTACAATGCTGTGTGAGTTTCTTGCTATACAGCAAAGTGAATCAGTCATACCTGTAAATATATCCACTCTTTTCTTAGATTTCCTGTCCATTTAGGTCACCACAGAAGTTGAGTTCCCTGTGCTATACAGTAGATTCTCATTACTTATCTAGTTTATACATAGTAGTGTATACATGTCAGTCCCAATCTCCCAGTTCCCCCACACCCCCTTCTCCCCATAAGTTGGAGATTCTTAAGTATTATTTCAATATTGCTAGTTTTCGACTCCATAAGCCTGAAGAAAAGCATTGTCATTTTCCTATAATCTGTGAATGTTTCTGTTGGCCTGGACAATGGGATGCAGAATGAATTAGCTGCTCCGTGGACTTGCCAGGGTTGGTTTGAAGGTCCATGTGGATCACTTGAACCAACAGGGAAAACAATAAAAATTTATAGATATCATTTTTGTTGTTCTACACTTCGTGTGTGTGTGTACGTGTGTGCGTGTGCGTGTGTGTGTGTGTGTTTAAATAAGCAGTAGTGGCTTTAAGCTGCAATGGGAAAAGTTGGGAATGATAAAGCTAATTGGATCAAAGTGACAACCAATCTGGATGATATCGCCTCCTATGAGCGTTTCTTGCCCTGAATCATCTGGCTTGTCTGTCTGATCACTAATCACTCCCTCTTTCTACTCGGTTTGCTCCTAGACCCAGACACACTCACCATACAGTTGGCTGTAGTTTTGCCTCAGAAATACTGCTTCAGCTAGTATAGTGGGCACTAAGAGGTGTTGTGGGACACCAAACTTTCAGTTCTCAAACTGGGATCATTCTGGAAAAACTGGGAGGCTTGTCATCCTAGATAGGTATACCATCAGAAGCCAAGCATATTAGCTGCCTTTTATTGTACTTGTGTCAGATCTGCTGTTCTGAGTTATATAATTTCAACTGCAGTCAGTGATTTACTTTACTGAACAAGATGTTACCTTACACCAAGAATGAATGAGTACATTCTCTATCTAAAAGGAAACAGAGAAAGGGAGACGCTGAGGAAGAATCCGTGTTTCATCGAGTAATCTTTTTCCCTTGGAAAACTGGTGGATCATAAGGGAGAGGTCATTATTCTGTTTTCCTGATGCAGTACTGGATTAAACAAGTAATGCTCAGGCTAGGTTGTGAACCCACAAAAATCGGAGAGCAGAACCGACACATTGAACTGCATCGTGAAGTGCATGTCCAGTCTCAATTTCCCAGTCCTAGCTCAATATTCTAGTTTCTGCTTTGAATAGTTAGCCTGTAAATAAACAAAAGGATACAGCTGCTATATGTGAGAAAAATAAAATTAAAAGAAAACCTTATAAGGGTTTTTTTGTTTTCTTTTTCTGATTTTCTTCCCTCCTTCAAATAGGTAGTTCATTTTGTTTTAATGGTCCTGTCTTGGATCCAGCAAGCAAACCTTTCTTACTGAAGGGGTCTCTACTTAACTGGTGTCTCTGTCATCAGCCTGACCTTGCAGCTTTCTCTAGTGCCATTATACCCTGGGTGCTGGCTTATTTTCATACAGCAGCCCCTCTGCTTGATCCCACTTCATCTACTTCACGGACACAGACATTTGTTGGGCTTATTAGCTCAGCAGGAGCCTTATCATATTTTGTATCTGAGGCTGTTGGAGATGTCAGGAGATGGAAATGCTGTGTAGCTTTTTATCCTCCTTTCTTTTACTTTCTCCTAGAGCCCAGCACTGCATTTGGATTCAGCATTCTCTTACTACTAGCTGCTGAGATCACTTTAAATATGTCTAGCTTTGCCATCTGTACCAATAACACGGCAAAGGCTTAGCCATGATTAGGCTGTCAAGATATATTAAGTTAAAAAGTATCAAAGTTTCTTGCTGCAACCCCAGACCTTTTAAGAGTCTACCTTCTTTGGAATCCCTTCCCCCGCTCCTGTCTAACGTTATAGTCACCATGCTTTGCTTGACCTTGACCAACATCTGCACCCAGGGAACACTAATGAATTTGGGCCAATTCATCTCCAAACTCCAAATTTAATCAAGCTGACATGCCGGGGAAAGCAGACTATAATTAACTTCTAGCATTTTAGGTAATCTGTAAATTTTCATAAATTTTATCTGATGGGCCATGCTTAATATTTCAGTTTTCTTTAAAAAGACACAATGTTAAACTAATACATGCATATTTAGTAGCTAATTTTCTATATTAAAGTTTATGTGTGTGTGTGTCTAATTTTGGAAGCACAGTGAAATTAAATATAACAGTCTTTACTAGGTAATAAAACCCCACACAAACTGCAAAGCTGTTGCAAATTTATTTCCTTGCTTTGTTTGCTTGTTTTGTGACCACTGTAATCATTTTAATAAATTTACACATCAATGGCTGTGCATGATGATAAATAAGTTCTAAAAGTCTGTACTTAACCATTTTTATTTGGCCATCACTCTATTAGAGCATGGGTAGTACCCTTCCGGTAAGACGATACTTCTTTTTTTGTTACCTAAACAGGAAAATCTCTAATTTGACAGAAACTCCCACGTTCCCAGGTGAATTGAACAGTTTCCATGTATTCATTTATAAATGTCATTAATTATTATCAGCTGAAATCATAATCCAATTTGTCCTTAATAAGCCTGTAAATGATGTCTTTGCAAGTTTGTTAGAGAAGGTAAGTCTGCATGTGTCACTAAGCTAGAATGATGCAATCTTTGAAAAGGTTGTCATTACTTCACTTCTAATATTTCTATACTGGTGTTGTGTTTGAAATCGAGAACAGTAGCATTATAAAACAAAGTCTTTCATTTCCAGAGTACTCTGCATTGCAAAAAAAGGTATAATAACATTATTTTAGTGTTATTTAATATTACATTTCCTATATACAAATCCAAACTTTGTGTGCTTTATTATGAATGAGAGATGGTAAGCATTTAAGTATTTAAACATATCTGGTGCTATGATCAACAAAAAGAAAAATTGGGGCAAATTTTCCAAGCACTCCTCGGAAAAAACAAAGGAAATTAAAACTGAATTCAAGGAAAACGTTTATAAATATCCCATTCTTCAGTGAAGAAATTTCCAATGTGTACTTTGAAAACTCTATTGATCACATATTTTTAAACATTATACACATAAAGGCCAATCTCACATGTTTATACCGGCCGAGTAGAGTTAAAATTTTAATTCAGTATTTGTATACTATTTATTATAATATCGATTGAAATGCATTCTGTCCTTAGTGACATGCTTTTTACATGATGGAAAATTCTTTTAGAACTTACTTGAGAACCATAACATATACAAATATTAACCTTGTATGACAAAATTTTGGTCATTTGAAAATACTTGGAAGAAATAGAAGTTTAAATGATACTAATTAAATAATGTATTCCAATAAAATTTTTTTTAAAGATAATTTTTGGAGATAAAACTAATTATGACATTAAAAAAATCTGGGGTATTTCTTTATGCTTTTAGCATCTGTTAAGTTCCTCTCAATTTTATCTTCAACGGTCAACTTTTGTTTTCTTTCAATAAAAATGTTATTTTTCTTTAGTTTTGAAAACAGGTCTGTCAAAAATAGGATTTCCCACCTACAATTCATCCTCAAATCGTTAATGAGTTCCTTTAATCAAGATCCCAGTAATCAAATTTTATCTTGTGGCAATGGATATCAAATAACAGCTAAAAAACTATCATGTACTTCACTTTATTCCTTTTAACTAGTTAGGTTGGTAATATCAAAATAAAAAAATAAATCCTTCATTTAATGTTCTTCCTCATATAAGGAGTTTCAGGTAAATGCATTTACTAATTGTATGTGAGAAATTGAAAAATGAGACAACAAATTTTGGCAAATCTTCCTTCAAATTGAATCATAAATTTGTGTTGTATTAGCAATGGAGGTAATCAGTTTTTTATTCCTACTCCTATCACTTTGTCCATAAAATCACATTGTTCTATTAAAGGTACACAGAATACAAATGGTAGGAATGATATAAAGAAGGCAAAGTTGAGAGATGGAGGGTTTCTTTGTTCGTTTGTTTTCATTTTGTTCCTTATGGTTACATGTTTTGGTTTTAAAGCCCCAGTTTGGGATAAAAATATAAAAATAGTGTGTAAGAGGAAAATTCGGTGTTATATGGCATAAATATTAAATTAGAGAATCTGATTGAATTTTAAAGAAACATTTTAAATTTATAAGGTCTGCAAGTGCTATACTAATGTCATCATTCTCACTTAATTGGTGGATAACCCTAAAATGCCTAAAGAATTAATAAGATGTTCCAGGTCTAATGTAAACAGTAGACTTGTGCTTTTCAGAGATTTTCATATGTAGAAAAATGTCTTACTTGGGTTTGTATTTGTTTAATATTCACTGAGGAGCCATGTACAACTGGCTTAGAAACACTGATAGGGAATCTCTGATACTGTTTCTGTTAATATAGACAGAATTTTCATTTTCGTCTGTGGGTGCCATTTACCTGGGACGGTCCAAATGATCTGAGTGGGGATTATTAAGGCTGAAAGTGATATGAGCAAAAATCTTGTTATGTTCGTGTTAATGGTAATGCCAACAGATATTCGCATAGTACATTACAGTTGATAACACTTTTTGTCACACGCTTTTTCTCATTTGAGCCTTACTAAAATTTTGTAAAATGTTAAAAAAAAAAAAAGTTCTTTGAGATGCCCTACAAAATCCTGAGCAGGAAATTCAGCATCAGATGGACCTGGGTTCAGGTCTTGCCTCTCCCATGAGTTTATTGAACTACTTTAAGGTTTGGCACCATACTTCATACTCAGGATAAATGTCCCCAGGATTAAATGTGATAAATAGTATAAAGCATTTACATAGTGCCTGGCCCACACTCTAGCTGCTGTCATTGCTTGAAGATGAGGACCCTGCATTTTTAACTTTGTCCCCTCAGCTCACTATTTAGTACCTAGTGGGGTGCATAGGAGCCCAGCTGATGTTTGTTGAGCAAATAAATAAAAAGAAAAAGTTAGAACTGAGAGTAGTAGAGGCAAATGATTTGTTTAAGCTGATGTGCCTGGGAAGCAGTAGAGCTGAGGGTCAAGTCCAAATTTCCTGACTCTCCAGTTCAAGGTTTTCCCTGATGACTTCTCCTGCTGAGGAATGTAACCACTGCTCTGCCTTCCTGTCTCAGGGGATTGGTTCTTTATCTGCCAATCCACTGATGGTTGCACTAACATTTTCACTGCCCCAGAATCTCTACCATGGATATCTAGTAGCTGTTTGTTGTTTCAAATCTTCAACGAAGAATAAAATCTGGCAGGATATTGTAAACATTCAAGCAAGTAGCCCAAAGAAATTGCTCAAACTTATGCCACGGTAATGCGTACACCACCAGCTTTATTTCCATCTTCCTGCAGCTGATCAGAGATGTGTTATGAGGATTTTTCAAAATCATCATTTTCATATAACACGTCATGCTCTTCAAGAATAAGAGAACAGAATCTCTCTTTGGTTGTAAAACTGCAAGAGCCAGAAACATGCATGTTCTTTCCCCTTGTGTGAAAAGCTGAAAATGCGCAATGCCCTTGCACCTAAAACCCCCCCCACAGAAACCAAAAGCTTAAGGAGGATGTGGAAGCCACAATTCTATAAACATAAACACAGCATCAAGACATTAGCTACTTTAAAGCCAGTCCCCCTCAGGATAGGCATACAACAAAAGTCAGCAACAATGTTAACGACAAAAAAAACCTCAGTGCCAGTCAACAGCAGCAAAACCAAAAAATAAAACAAAACCACACAACAAGAAAGAAAATAGAGAGGCAAGGACACTTCAAAAGCCAGTCATTTCAGTCTCCTTAAGATGATTTTCCCTTTAATGGTCATCCGATTTATTTGGGAACAAGAATTTGATTCCTAATTCTTTTCAGTATTTTTTAAAGCTAAGCTTCCTATGGTCAAGAAGTCAGAAAATGATCACTTGTGTAGGGTTGAATAGCTCTTATGGAATTCTCAATATATGATACAACTTTTTTTTAAATTTTTTTACTGTAGTCATAAAATTCTAGCAAAGTACCTATAGTGCTGACTAAATCAACAAGGGATTAAAGCATATAGAAGAAATATCTACTTTTTATGTATAGGATGAATATAAACTGCTAGATTTGCAACTTTTATAGGAAGAAAGGGAAAGGCATGTTTTTACGGTTAGTACATCTTTTATTCAAAGATGGGAGCCAGCCAGATAGTGAGAGAGGAAGAAAGAAAGAATTGACTCCATGCTATGTGTTCAGTAAAAAGTGCTTTGGATAAAAATAATAATAAAAGGTCACAGTTCAAATTAAACTGCCAGGCAGTCTGTATGTGTCCTGCTCATTATATATTTATTGTTTCTTGACTATGGAAAAATGATCATTATCACCATGGTTTTCACCTGACTTTCAAAAATGAATGCACATAATCTTTTGCATTATCTAAATAGAATAGGCTATGTTCGGTGCGGTTGCCAAACTTAAAATGATAGAATGTTCATTTAGCCCGTCTGTCTTACTCCTTTGATGGGGAGGGGAGGGAAGGAGAGACAGTCTCCTGCTTTGGCAGGAGGGTAAGCAGGCCATTGTTTCTGCAGTCAATGCCAGTGTCATCTTATGAGTCAGCAAGCCACGTTTAAGGCTCTCTAGGTTAGAGCCTAACTCTATAATTCCCTAAGGCTGTCACCTCCTCTGGCCCACTGCCAAAGGAATTGGAGCAGGGCCCCAAACCTCAGGCCAGGGTCCCATCTCATGACTCTGCAGAGCCTCCTGTGGTGTCTACATTATTTCCATACCTAACGTTAGTTTATGTGGGTAAAACATGGTCTCTCATCTCCCACTTAGCGCCGATGTTAAGAAAAAAAACCTTTTTTTTAAAAAAAAGAGAAACTTCTAATTTCCCAAGCATGTACTAAGAAGGAAAGCAACAAATTCAATATGACTTTAAGCTACTTCATTGTACACTTTCATCTATTGTCTTCCACCCAGACTGGAAAAAGCACAGGTGTTTTGCCATGTGCAGCTGAGATCTGACAACTAGTTTTTGATGTTCAGGGTTAAATTTAAATCCACATGGCCTGGTTACCAATCTCCACAGTTGCACCCAGGCAGGACTAGGAAAGATTGATGATTGTGATTGTGAGATTAATCCTGTAATGTTTACAAGACTCCTGAGCTGAAACCCGGTTTGTCGTATCATGGTACCCAGAGAAGGCCGCTTGGCTTGCCAGGGTAATTTCTTCTGATGCAGTAAATAACTAGGCATAATGAAAATACTCTGATGTATTCCACTGCCTGATTGATGCTCTGCATGTGATACGGTAAAAGCGGTGCCCTTCCTATCACAAATTTACATATACAAACCAGCAGAAGACGCATGATAATGTCAGCATCCTGCAGAAGCCCTGGGATGCTACACAATTTTAGAGCAGTTATGAATTACTGTTGACCTTTCTGGCCTCTTATACCAGTATGCTAGACTTCAGCATATTGAAAGTCATCAGTCTGAAGCAGTCATTCTTTACATAATTATGGTTATTTGTGTGGGGGGAGGGTAGTGTTTCTTTTATTGTTAAGAATTAGCATTAGCGGATAACACTGCTGTGACCTAGGACAGTCTCTGCTGCTTTACACACATTTTAATAAAAGCAGGGAAGAGGACACCAAAAATACTTCAGCAGATTTTTCAAAGCACCATTGCATGGAATGAAACATGCTAACTGCTTTTCAGTATTTTTTAAGCATAGGAAAAAAACGAACCCTGTAGCTTGCGTTCATTTCTTTTTTTTGACGTGGTGGTTTAAAATCATTTTGTAGTATTTCTCGGTAATCGTTAAGCCACATTTTCTTGTTTAATTTTACGTGTCTCTGGACTGGAAAAGGAGTTGGAAGGACCAAAGAAGAGCCTGGGGTCCATATATAGAGTACATTTTTAAATTCACGTGGATGCATTACTGAAGGCACCTCTATACTTCATATTAAATATCGGAATAATCAGGCTTTCAGAAGATCACTAAACACAGTTCCTTATCGTCATTTGCATTTTAATGTCCTTAAAATTATTACACTAAGGGAAATGTTTTTGATACATTACAGCATTTCCTCTAAATGTGTGATTATGTTAATGAGTTTTCAATCAGTATCTTAGCCTGACACCATAAGAAAATTTATGCAAAGTTCATACCCTGTCAGGGCCTTTAATCAGGCCCATTTATTAGAGCCCTGCCTTCTTTGATGGTTGCTGCTGCCTTTATTAAATATACTGACTTGGCCATCTGAAGAAAAGGACAATAAAAGGTTACTGGGGATGAAAGCATGCATGCTATTTGCTCATGTTTCCTTTACAGACACCTCTTCAATAATTAAGGAAGGGCTTTCTTTGGCCTTTTAGGCTTTTGAAGTGCATATCAAACATAACAGTTCTTGTTTTTATGGAATGCTTAATACTTACATTTAGTCTTAAACACAAGTAAACTAACTTAGATGTTGGAAGCACAGGAATACACACACACACATGCACGCACACACGTAATTTTTTTTCTCTACCAGGAACAAAAATCACAACCTGGCCAAATATGTGATATGATGTTACTGGATTTTTTTCTCTAAGGAGACCAGGTATGCTTTAAATCACATAGAAAATAATTAAGTTAAAAATGTTCCCCCTGCTTTTCATTATTAAAAGTAGATATCTTTTCCTTTCCTGATTCTTCCATATGGGGACTCAGGCTGGGCTGTGGCTCGAGTGTATTAATGAATTTGACAAAGCAGCCTTTAGTGAAAGAGGTGTGTTTTTCAGCTTCTGCCATTAGCACCAGTGACTTTAAACAATTAATTAATGCACTGCCTATAAACTTATACAAGGGTTGAAATTGGCATGAACAGCACCATTTTTTCTGGATTACATGCAGGGAAAAACAAAACTAACAGGAGCCCTAGCTAAGCAGTATTGACAACCTGGGGTTTGGATACAAATTCAATATGAGAAAACAGACTCACTTCAATGAAATACAAATAAACAACAAATTCTGTTTTAACATGTCTGAATAGGGAGTAGGTGACTGACAGGCTTAGGTCTCCTAGGAAAACCATTAGTTGAGAACTTGATAGGAAAACGTTTGATTTAAATGCACGTGGCGTTTCCCCTCAGGGGGTGAGCTGAGTGGTACAGGGGGATTCAGAGGCACCCCTTTCACTGAACATGCCTGCTGGGCTATATCTCAGAAAATGAAATCTGTAGGGTCCCCTAATACTAACAAGTGTATAACTCTATCATCAATTTAGAAGGCATAGTAATTATAGTAGTCTGCTGATTGCTCTTTTGCTTATCTCCCTTAAATCACATTCTTTTTGCCTTCTATCCAAATTCTCAAGGAGATTTTACAGCTAGAATTGGGCTATCCTCAAGTAAGAATTCGTTTTCAGGTTCATATTATTTGTTGATTATAAAAATTTTTCATGCCCCTCTTCAGATAACTTGTAAAATGTTTATTTGAAAGAAGATGGCTTGTTGTCTACGATTTGATAAATGAATTCATCATCACCTACTTGCCGAATTTTTTCTCTTCCCAATTAGCATGGCTACCCACACATGTCTATTCAAGTCTATAAACAGCAACTGCTAAGCTTAGAATATCATACTTTGAATTGCTCTGATTTGTTTTTTTGATTAGTGATGTCTGTTGTTATATTTGCCTTCTGGAAAAATAATTCTTACATAGATAGGTTGCTAATTTGCTCATTTGGATTTCTAAAAAGGCCAAAAAATAAATTGTTGGCTATTCTGATGATGTTTTGGACCCAGAAATTCATAATAACAAAAGTGATAACATTAGTTATGTTATAAATGTAAGCGTTGGTGCACAAAAGAATTGACATTTATAAAAGCTCTGAGTTAATCACATTTACGTAAAGAAAATCTTAGTAAATGAACCCTTTGACAGCAGCATTGTGTTTAATTTTATGCCTGTATTTCTGATCTACTGCATCATGTAACAGTCATTTTCTCTGATTGCTGGTCCATCTTTAGCCCCTTCCCCCCTTCCCTTCAGCTTGATAACCCACATGTGTGCGCGTGCGTGGGCGCATAGACACACACACACACACACACACACACACGCACATGCACAAAACCACACCAGGCAGACCAAATGAATCAAGTAGTGTCTACTGGATTGAAGAAAGAAATATATAGAATGCATCTCGAAGCATATCAAAACAGCCTATAGCACGTCTTTGTTATTATCTTCAATATATTATTACAGAGTACTGAATTATTATTTCACACTTTTTGAAGTTAGGAATATATATATCTTTGCTTTTATCAAATAAAAAGGAATATGGCGCTTCAACTCACAGGGAAGAATGCAGAAAGCATACATGAATATTAAAACTAATAAACCTTGCTGACAAGATCTATATTTTTGGCATTAGGCTATTTATTCCTACCACTCTGTATATCTGGGCAAACGGTCAGAATATTTCCAAATATGTATATATATAGGGAATGCATGTACACATAGCTGCTCTGCTCCCTTCCCCCTCCCATATGTTGGAGTCTTATGAGGTGAACAATAAGAATGAAAATCAGCTTCTGCAAAAGGCAGCAGCAATCCCATGATTCCATCGGAGCCAATCACTTAACATATCATTCATAATGCTAGCCTGCTCCCATCATCCTTGCCCTGTCAGTAGTATCTTTCTTCATTTTCTTCTGCTCCGCAGTTCCAAGAAAGTGGAACCACTGTATCATTTACTGTTCACAACCTGAGCTGCTGATTTAAGGGTTGATTTGTTATTTTCCATAATGTCCTATACAATTCTTTTTGATTTCAATGCAAAATCTAAGTTGGAGAAAAGCTTTAGATAATGTTGACAGTGGAAGTTTGGATAAGATTAAATTTATCTTTCCCTTTGAATGGCTCTATTTAGTTTTAAGCATTTTAAAAGATTTAAATAAGTATTTTATGGTAAGTCATCCTTTTTTTTTTTTTCTTTTCTTTCAACACTATTCTACATTAAATGGACAAAACAAATGACCTAAGATATCTTTAGCATGAGTTAAAGAAAATCTTTCTTATCACTGAAAATTGGTGATTCAAAAATATCTATAATGAGAAGGAAAAACATTTATTCACAGTCTCCTGAAGTAGTTATGGTCCCATTATGGCTAACAAGGCCTCCTGAAGGCAAATTTGTTATAATTTGTATTTTTTCTTATTATTTTGTACAGTGGACAGTGATGACTCTCTGACTTCAAACCTAATCACCAGTGCCTATTAAATTTGGGTTTACATGTGGCTGAAGTTAGAACTGATTATCATAGCGAATGAAATACTTGTTTGGCTTATTCCCAGAGGGCAAAAAGTCATTCTTCAAGGGGATGCATCTCATTTGAGGAATACATTAACAACTGAAGGCAGTTAAAAATACACGTGAACTCCCAGTGAGGCAAATCTGAGGTTGACCACATATATTTGCTGGCTGATTCTTGCCTCATTCAGAGAGGAAAACTGTACTGTGATATGGAAGTCTGATTTCTGCAACACCACAGACCTTAATTTACAACCCTAATGCAGCACGCGGATCATATACGCTTAGAAAATATTTATATTCTTAACATTCTTTACAGGCTGTGTATGTTTTTGTATATCACTAAAGTTAGAGGGAAAAGTTGTGTTAGAAAAGATAAGTCCCAACAGCATTAAAGTCAAAGTTTTTAATTAAAATAAACCTCTCATTTCCAAGATGTACTATGACTTAAACAATATCAATGCCATTGTAAAGGCATGGATCTAAAAGCTTACCAAAAAATGCACCAGGTCTGAATTATTTAAAAGACAGAATTATTGGTAACACAGAACAAGTTAGACAATGATTTTCTAATTAGATTGACATCCACAGTCAGATAAAATACAGTATGATTAGAAACTACCAACGTCTGTTAACATGCTTTTGCATTTTCACTTTGCTATTTTTTTCTTTGCAAAACATACCAGGGGTATTTAAAAGTGAAATTATAGTTCACTGAAGAAAAATGAAGACATAATTCAAGCCTAAGCATATACTTTTCAATCTTTATCACTCCTAAAATATAACATGTCCAAAGAAACCCCAAAAATCTTCATCCGTTTTAGATAAATGTATTGTTTCAAATGGCAATAAACTACAAAGAAATACCAGGGACTAGTTTAGTGGTAAGTAAGTTCAAGAAAAGTAAAGATTTGTAAATTTGTAGAGTAAAAAAAGTAAAACTGTTTATTTATTTGAAGAGTTCTGAGCCTCCCGTTGCAAAAAATTCCTCTTATGTATAGCAATTTTTCAGAATGCTTTCTTATGAATTAGCTCAACTCATTACCACAAGGACTGTGAGATGTGGACAGAGATGTCCCATTGGTGTGAAAATGGAAGGAGATGCAACTCACCCCATATCCGGAATCCAGAAAGTGGCAGGTCTCGGACTCAAGTTCGAATCTTTGGACTGCTGGTTCAGTGCTCACTCCTCTAAACCACACTGCTCCTTTTTTCATTAAGGAAAGAGACAGTGAAAGTATTTCACTCTGCATGATGCATAGGTTTATTGGGAGAGTGACGCAAAAGAGCAGTGAAGTGTAAACCATAGAAATGAAGTCACGCATAAAGCTATATAAGAAATATGTATATTGAAGTCCCATTTCATGAAGATACCGGGGGCCATGTGGTTTCCTGTGTTATCTGTGGACACATTGCATTCTTCTATTGTTAGTGTTGTTTACCTTCTCTGATATACCTTACTGTTTTAAATAAATGGTGCCACAGGCAGTAGGGGCCATGAATGGTGCACTTTGATTAAAAAGAATAAAACAAAAAAACAATGCTATCTAGGTTCAAGTGCTAAACTCCTTCCTTGCCACACCTGAGGGTATTTCAGGTTCATCGTGGAAGGAATGCATTTCTCTCTCTGAGAAGGGCTTCCTTTTCAGCTGTGCTGTGAACGCTGAGATCAGAAATGGCACTGATTGAGGATTCTGAAAAGTGAGGGAGAAAGAGGAAACACAACCGAAGGAGCTCCCACGGCCCCGAATGAACCCTACTGGTTTGACACTCGGTTTGAATAGATTTTTAAAAGGCTGACATTTCTTAATTTATTTCAACGTCATTAAAAAATAGAAAATTTTAAAAATAAAAGCAAGACTACTAGAAAGAGTATGTAAAATAGCTTCAAAGATGATATTATTTGCCAATTTCTATTTTTCAACATGTATTCAAATCTGATTCTGATAATATTTCAATTTACTTTTAATAACCAGATGTTGGATGTTTCACCATTTCACCTGTATTAATTTATAATATTGTTTTCTTTAATAATTAATTTTTCATTTAAAAAGCCATTAGGAAAATTGATCATTCTATTTTACTTCCTAAGTTAATTTCTAAAGCAATACTATAGTAATAACATGACCTTATTCTTTTGAAAAATAAAATTAGAAGTACTTAGACAGGATTCCCTCTGAAACAATTCAACTGAAGATGATATTTAAAGATAAAGAAAAGCAATATGGCTCGCTACTTAATAATACGGGCTTTGGACTCCAACGCCTATGTTCAAATCCTGGCATCTGATAACACTCTCAGTGCTCCAATTTCCTGATCTAGAAAATGGGAGAAAGTATAAAATCCTGTTTCATAGGATTGTTGTGAGGATTACATACAAATGCTTAGAACAGGGCCTGGCAAATATAAAATATTCAATACGTGTTAGCTATGTTTCCAAGAAAGATGTATCTAAATAGTGTTATTACAATTCAGCCGAAAGTAGTCATGTCCTGTGAAAGAGTAGGAGTTTCAGGGAGTCTAGAAAAAAGTGCAGTTAAGGCAGTATATAATGAAAGAAGTAGGGAAGTAGTTATAGCTTTGGAGTCAGGCAAACATTGTCAAGCCTTACCTCTTATGAGATGTATAACTTTGAGTTTGTCTGTTCTTAAGCCTACTTCTTCATCTGTAAGATATATACTATCATACAGGGCTTTTTTTCAATTAGATAAGAGAGAGAGATTAATATAAATAATTAGCCAGTGACTGGAGACAGTAACCCTTCAAGATATGGTTGTGGTAGTGTTGGTGGCGGTGCTGAAGGAAGGACGTGTTGCACGTGAGGCAAAGGGAGAGGGTGATAGAGATACAGGGCTTGGAACACAGCGCAGTCACTTGCAGAGCTGATAGGAGGGGTTTGGTCAGCTCCAGTAGCTCCACCAGCTGAGGCTTAATCTATCTCAAATCACTGGTGGACTTTTACTGGGGCCAAACAACCCAAAGTCAGTGTTAGAGGGGTTGATTCTGGGGCAGCACCAGGGATAGCTCCCAGTAGCCCTCCAAAAAAGCAGACCACTTGTTTCTTGTCCAAGTCTCTGCTCAGGCTTTCAAAGGTCAGGTTCCTTTCAAGACAGTTTCCAACACTTCTTGACAAAGACCAGGTCAAGTCCTTCATCTACCCAGGAGCCTCAGTGATGATGGGATGGCCAGGCTGTGGTCTGTATTAGATGGGGGACAAGACAGGTAAGTTTCTCTCTGACTGATGAGAACTGTTTTTGAAGCATGGCCAGAATTCTTTTGGTTGTCTTACTACTTTAGGCTGATGGATTCTCAAGGCCAGTGTCACAAGGCATAGTTTTGTCAAGGTCTGTTTTGAGGTATTTTACAAGTAATATGTCACTAATAATAAAATCAGCCAATGCTGAAGTATGCCAATGGTTTACATTTTTAAATAAACAAAGCATTTTTCAACCGGAATTTTGAATTCAGAAAGCAAATCAGAGAAAACAGTATATATTATGATTGAATTTTAAAAACAAAATTCAGAAAAAGAACAATAAAATAGCATACTGCTTAGGAATACATAGCTATGTGGTATGAGTATAAAAAAGCAAGAAAATGGGGCTTCCCTGGTGGCGCAGTGGTTGAGAGTCCGCCTGCCAATGCATGGAGCGCGGGTTCCTGCCCTGGTCCGGGAGGATCCCACGTGCCGCGGAGCGGCTGGGCCCGTGAGCCATGGCCGCTGAGCCTGCGCGTACAGAGCCTGTGCCCCGCAGCGGGAGAGGCCACAGCAGTGAGAGGCCCGCGTTCCGAAAAAAAAAAAAAAAAAAACAAGAAAATGATTAACACAAAATTCAAGATAAAGGTCTCGGTCTCTCTATTTGATGGCCAGTAGATCAAATCAGGGAGGAATTTACTGATAGCTTCAACTGCACCAATAATATTTTATTTCTTACATTAGGTTATACGTTTATTAGATGGGGAAATTTCCAGAATTACTGAGGTTATCCCATGCAACTCCCTCCTTCCTTGCCTGATCGTAAGTTGAAACTTATTTACTCCAATCACTCCATGTAAGACATTATAAGACAGAGGCATTGTGACTAGGTACTCAGCCATGAAGGTAGACACCTTTCCACATAAATTCCATTCAGCTAGCTCCAGGTGCATCAATATGTTCTCATGTCACTCACTGTTTCAAAAATACTTATGAATAATGATGCTAATGTTAAAAAGGCTTATATTGTTTCACGTTGTTTACTGTATAAGAAACTCATCAGCACATATGCCTGACACTAATGCTTTGGGTGCCTGGAATTTGAACTTGCTGCTTCAGAGAGGCATTAGCTTCTATTGTTATTATTCCACAACTTTGGTGACATACCTTTTAGGTACATTTTAACCAGGTCCAACCACGATTTCGTTTAGAGGTGATTGTGGGGCAAAAAGCTTCTCCGCTTTCCTTTTTCTCTTTGTTTTGTTTTCCTCTCATTTTTGAATGCTGTGTGGCTGTGGCCTTGCCTTTCTTTGCTTTGAAGTTCCTGCCAAATCGATTGGGCCCCTTGCCCAGTGAGATTAGAATTGAGAGGTGAGTAGATAAATTAGTACCCAGTGCTGAGCCAAGGGCCTTTTCAGGGACTAGCTTCTCATAAAAGGACAGATGGGTGGATTTTCAATAGAAAACATCCTCAACTTGAAGAGAGAATTCCTGAGTTCAAGTACAAGCTCCAAACAGTAACAGCTGCTTAAGACCCTGGTTAGGTCACTTAGCTTCTTTCAGTCTCTGTTTATTCCTCAGTAAAACTGAGAGTAATTACACTTGTCATTTTTTTTCCATAGTGTCAGGATTGAGTGAAAAAAAATAGGAAATGTTTTGTGAATAGCAAACATACAATATGGATGATTACCCTCAACTTCTCCCCATTTCTATTCCCCTTATCTAATCTCTCACAAAGTCCTGTCAATTTTACTTCGGAGATAACTTGAGTATGTGTCCATTTCTCTGCTTTCCCCACAACCTAGTCGAAGTCACTTTTTTCCTCCCTACTTTCTTATCTGTCCTTCTGTCTCCTTATTGTCATGCAATTCATTTTCCTAACTGGAGCCAGAGAGATCTTTTAAGAAATACAAACCCGATTATAACACTCTTCTGCTTAAAGTCCTTCACTGTCATCCCATCATTATCAGGATGAAGGCCAAAACCTTAAGTTGGTCTAAAAACTCTGCATAGGGTTTCCCTGGTGGCGCAGTGGTTGAGAGTCCGCCTGCCGATGCAGGGGACACGGGTTCGTGCCCCAGTCCGGGAAGATCCCACGTGCCCCGGAGCGGCTGCGCCCGTGAGCCACGGCCGCTGAGCCTGCGCGTCCGGAGCCTGTGCTCCGCAACGGGAGAGGCCACAACGGTGAGAGGCCCGCATACCGCAAAAAAATAAAAAAATAAAAACTCTGCATGATCTGCCCCAAATTCCTACTCCTGCTTCATCTCATTCCTTGCTTCTCCTCAACTTTTAAGTCACAACCACATGGATATGTAGACAAGTTTGTTTTCTTTTCTTTTTACCCTACTTGCTTGAGTATTACATAGTTTGATGCATTAACCTTACCTTATGCA
Organism: Kogia breviceps; assembly: GCF_026419965.1. Classification (NCBI taxonomy): domain Eukaryota; kingdom Metazoa; phylum Chordata; class Mammalia; order Artiodactyla; family Physeteridae; genus Kogia; species Kogia breviceps. The sequence goes on along the minus strand of NC_081326.1, from coordinate 19,182,771 downwards.
TCACACACCCTAATTCAGGAAGGCAAGGTTTAAAAATGAAACATAAAACACAGAAAGATGAGATTATGTATACTGGGAACACTGATGGGTCTCCGAATGTAGTTATTTTACTATTGCCTTCTTTTCTTGAATTCAAAAGCATTTCAAAGGTAATTCACAAGGTAATATATTGGGGGGTAGTATCTGAGAGTGAAGTGAAGGCGTCTTGATGGATGGCGTTGGGAAACCATAAGCTCACGGATATTGACAGAATGACATTTTACTCGTCTGAGTACTACTTACTTCTAGGTAATGGGTAGGGAAATTTAGTATGTTGCCTGTCTTTTCTAAAACATTTTTTTATGCTTTGACATGTTGAGTTCGATTGATTCACCTGTGTAATTGAAAAGTATAATTTGGCCTTAGTGTAATTGGTCTTCTCTTGGAATGCTTATCTGATGGGACAGATCAATTATTAGGTTGATTCTGCCTTCTACTTACACACAGATCAGAACACGTGTAAATTTTTCTTGTAAATTCGCTCATTAATGATAGCCATATATAAATACACATGCAAAGCTTACATTATATTTAACTACTATTTTCTCCCTCTCTCTTTCTCTCTGCACATATGTGTATGTGTATAAATACACATATTTATATACAATATAAATTGTTTTCTTTCATATTTATTACTTCTGTTAATCATTATTTTACTACCTTTCATAGGGGTTCCACTAATGTTTCCAAGATGTCAATTCAGAATAAGAGAGAAAACTAGTTAAGATTGGTTTTCTTGTATATACTTACTAATTAATTCACCAGTATGAAAAATGTATGCCTTTCTGTTCAAGTTACACACTATCCATGAAGTTAATAGTAACATTGCTCCCACACATCTCTCCCTCCGCCAATATATCTATCTTTCAAACTGCCATCAGAGTTAACTTCCTAAGAAACAAATCTGATGGTGTCACTCTCCTGTTTATGAATCTTGGGGGTTCCCCATTACCTAAAAGAAAAAGGCCAAACTTATTCGCTGTCAGAATTTCACTCAACTTAGCATCTGTTGCCTTTCTTCCCTTATATAACTCAAATGTCAGTCACAATGAGCTTTTCAATATTTTCAATGCAAGACACGTCTTGTCAAGACATGGGAATTTTTACATTTGATTTTTTTTTCAGGAATATCCTTATCTTCTTTTATATCTAGAAGAATACTATTCATCCTTTAAGACTCAGCTAAAGGTCATTTTTCTTTCTATAAATATTTTCTTGATTTTCTTAATCAGGATGAGTTGATCCTTCTTATCTGGAATACTCAATCTATACTATTATTAAAGGACTTGCCAATTAATGTTACAATCATTTATTAACATGTTCCTTTCTCTTTTGATTATGACTTCCTTTGGTTCAGGAACACTATATTACTTAAGATGCCATTAAGTAGCTATAACAAAAAAAATGAAAAGAAATAAAATGGTTTAAACAAGATAGGTTTTCTCTCATCTATCTGATCTTAAGCAATTCACGATTGACGTGACAACTCCACTATGTCAGGTCACATGCTTTACCACTTCTAGCCTCCAAATATCACTTCCATCCTGTCATCTAAGACAGTTGATCTAGTTTCTGCAATTACATCTCCACTTCAGACATAGAGTGAAAAGGAGAAAGTTGAAGAGGAGGTGCAAGACCCAGAATTTGACTATCTATCAATACATCACTTCTAGTAACATTGGTTTGGAGGCTTGGAGGCTTGGAGATGGAGTCTTAGATTGACTGTCAACTTTGCCCATTCAAGACACTACAAAATCACAAAATACTGCAATAGCTGGTATGGTGAGAAGCTCATTAGCAAAAAATCTTTTTAAAGCAGTAAAATTACCCTGACAGTTCTAAGGGATCTTTAATAGAAGAGTACGCTTTTTAAAAGGGAGATTACATCTCTGTAGTATTGCACTGAAAGCCTTTCTGTAATATGCTCCTTTATCTTCAAAGAGGTCAGTGGGAAATCAAAACAAAATTAAGCAAGTTTGGACTGAATCTCTATAATGACACATTAAAAATAATTAATTTTTAAATATTTTTAAAAAGTAATTTTTTTGTTAAATGTAACACAAGTACATGACGCAAAATTGATAAGGTACGAAATGATAGCTCAAACGTTAAATGCTCTTCCCTCTGCAGCCATCCAATTTCCTTCCTTGGGGGAACCAGTGTTATCAGTTTCTTATGTATCATTCCAGAATATTCTATACATGTAAAGATGGATGATGGCATGCAGTTTTGCATCTTGCTTTTTTTGCACTTCATTTATTTTGGAGATCTGATAAGGCATATTTTAAATAAGGAAAGGCATAAATGTGGAAATATGGTCTTATTTTATGTAACAAAATCCTTCTTAATTCAAAAGACAATCTTCAAAATATACTACGTTTTCTTCAAACAGCCCTGAGGTTTGTCTTTCCACCTGTAGCTATCACCCCATTTTTTTGTCTGTGCTCTTGATACTTTCTGCTGGTTCCAAGAGCAGGCCAGGCCCTTCACAACTTTCCTCTTTCCTCTTCCTGTTTCTCTACCTTGAACTTACGTCCCTGGCAATTTGCATGGGAGACTCCTCATTTTTCAGGCTTCAGCTTCAATGTTGACTCTTCAGAAAGGCCTTCCAGACCATTCTCTCTAGCCCATAGTTCGCCCTGAGCCCCTTTGGTTATTTCTGCGAGCACGTTGGGTATATAGTTCATTGTACTCACCCAATCTGTAGTTGTGTTGTTTGTTTTCTTGTTTACTGTCTTAAGCGCTCCTCTGAGATACAATCTCTGCTGAGGCAAGAGGAGTATCTTCTGTCTTGTTCATTTGTATATCCATCCAGCATCTTGCTTGCCACATGGTCAGAATCAATTAGTATTTGGTAAATGAAGAAAAACCAAATGAACAATAATAAACAAATTCCTCTTTGGAGCCTGTTAATTAACTAATCTGTGCCCCACCTTTATTTCAGTGAGCTATTTTCAAATGCTTACAACCGAAAATGTGTAAAATATAAAATATGTAAAAAACGTGTGAGGAAAGATGTAGTGCCTCTTTATTTTGGTCCTGATAACTAACTCTAGAGACATTTCCTCTATGGAATCCTTCCACTTCCTTGTGATTTCTTATAGCATCATACATTTTTAAAAGGCCGTATTCCCAGTACATATGAAAGTTATGTTTGCACTATATTGACTGTACTCTATTAAGTGTGCATAGCCTTATGTCTAAAACAACAATTTAGGTGCATAGCTTACTTTAAAAAAATACTTTATTGCTAAAAAGTGCTAACCATCATCTGAGCCATCAGTTACTTGTAATCTTTTTGCAGGTGGAGGGTTTAAAATACTTTTTTCCTTTCACCCTCCGACAAACATTTATTAGGCACTTGGAAAGTATCAGGTGCTGTGGGGACGTGGGATGTGGTAAGAATAGCTAAGAGTAAAGTCACTTTTGTTTTCTCCTTTTAAGATCCATGAAAGGAATTTCAAATCCTCATTTTCCTGCCAAAAAGTAACCTGTAAAACGTATTTATTTGAATTATTATTTTAAAATGAGGTATAGTAATATAGGTTCATGGGAGGAAGATTTAAAAGTACAGACAAGGAAAAAAAAAAGAAAAATGTCACATAAAATGGGACTAATGAGAAATCTCTCTCTCCTTTGCTCTATCCTTCCAATTATTTTCCTAAGTGTTGGTACATGAATATATATAACTATAATATTTGTTTACAAAATGATTTTATAGTATATTTGCAATTTGTAACTATTTATTTTTTTAATATAACCATCTACTAGTAGCCATTCTGACACGTATGAGGTGATATCTTATCGTGGTTTGGATTTGCCTTTCCTTGATGATTAGTGATGTTGATCACCTTTTCATGTATTGGTTGGCCATTTGTATGTTATGTCTTCTTTGGAAACCTGTCTATTCAGATCCTTTGCCCATTTTTAAATTGGTTTATTCATTTTTTGTTTGTTTTGGTTTGGTTTGGGTTTTTTGTGTTTGTTTTTTCATTTGTTTGTTTTCGTTTTTGCTATTGAGTTGTATGAGTTCCTTGTCTATTTTTAAATTAACCCTTTATTGGATATGTGATTTGTGAATATCTTCTCCCATTTCATAGGTTGCCTTTTCATTTTGTTTATGGTTTCCCTTGCTGTGCAGAACTTTTTAGTTTGATGCAGTCTCACTCACTTATTTTTCATTTTGTTGCCTTTGCTTTTGAGGCTAAATCCAAAAAATCATTGTCAAGAAAAACATCAAGGAGCTTACCCCCTTCAGGTCTTACATTCAAATCTTTAATCCAATTTGAATTGATTTTTGTATATACCATAAAATAGGGGTCCGGTTTCATTACCTTGCATGTGGCTGTCTAGTTTTCCCAATATAATTTATTGAAAAGATTATCCTTCCATCATTGTATATTCATGGCTCCTCTGTTGAAAATTAATTGACCATATGTACATGGGTTCATTTCTGGGCTCTCCATTGATCCATGTGTCTGCTTTTAGTTTTTATGCCAGTAGCATGCTGTTTTGATTGCTAGAGCTTTTTAATATAGTTTGAAATCAAGAAGTATGATACCTCCCAGTTTTATTTTTTCTCAAGATTACTTTGGCTATTTGGGATTTTTTGTGATTTTATACAAATTTTAGCAGTGTTTTTTTTTTTTTTTTTTTTCTCTTTTGTACCAGAAGAAAATACTAAGAATAGTATTTGGAAGTTGGATCACTAGCTGTTCATTTGACAATGAAGACTCTATCAGTGGTGCTAGGGTGGAGTGTTGAGATTCCCTGACATGCTGTAGTAAAGCACTGCTAAGACTTTCTTTCATCCGTGATGAATTGGAATAGCATAAAGGAGAAAGGGGATACACTGGCATGTGTAATATTTCTAGTGTTTTAGAGGTCTGGGGGAAGTAGCAATAAGAACTATGTACTTGGTTAGTATTAATGAATTCCACTGATGCTTTGAAGAGAGAAAATGACAGGTGTGGGGCAATCTATCACCAATTAAAACCCACAAGTGAAAGTCAGATGAGACGACAGGGTCAAATTGGTAGCATTAAAAAAAACTTTCATCTCCTGAAGCTGGAGATCAGGCCAAACTGAAAAATCAGTCTCAGGATCTAACTGTAAAGACACTGAAATCAGTTCCAACAAATCCTTTATGTTAGAGTCTTAACAAGGTAAGAGCTGTATTCTGAGACTTTGGATAAGGATATCTGGGATATCTGATTTGAGAAGCTTGAGCCACAGATAGCCTGCAATACTCTGAATCTATGATATTGACCTACTCTCCTGTTTTTGAGGATAATGGTTGTCTTTTGCTTGAAAATTATGTAATGTAGCAAATAAAGTAGGTTTCTTATAAGACAATAATAGTCCTCTATGAAATTTGCCTACACCTCCCCTACTAGCCACCAGGTCAATACTAAGCAGGACATGACTGGGGAAGTGCTATACTCTCCAAGGGGGGGGATTATATGCCCAAAGAATACTAGAATGTATATAATTTATAAGAAAACCTACTGGTTAATCTTCAGGATGACATGGAGGACACTTTGTTTAACAAAGCAATAAGAAGTGCCTTGGTTAAGGGGCATAAAAAATATCTAATACTCAGTAGTGGCTTTCCTCTGTAGGCTTGGGTTGCAGGGGAGGTGCTTTTATAGATCTGGGATTCTAGTAGAAATTGGGGTGATAGGATAATACAATAGCAAATGCAGCACGTGACCATTAGAACTAAGGTGAACAAAAATTACTGTAATGGGTAACAGAGTGAGGATAGCAGCCATGGGGTATAACTGATATGAAAAGGACTATTATAACATGGTGTCCTAGCAGAATGACAGATGAGCAGCTAACAAAGTGATTGCTTACTAGATATAATCAAGAGTTAAGAAATGAATAAGTAAAAGGCTGAGATTAATTACTCCAATGGATATTCATGAATCCTTGTCTAGTTTCCCAACCTGAGTCAATTCTCAGACCCAGAGATTATAGCTATTTACTTAGGTAACCATATACTAGGGGAAGGGAAAGGCTTATATCTTTCAAGAGTTGTTAGATTCTAGGTTCAAATTGTCTCTGGTACCTGGGGACCCAAAGTACAAGTGTAGACCCCTGTTAGGGTAGGGTCACATGTGAATCAGGTAACAAATGGAGTGTTCATTCAGGTACAGCTCACAGTGGGAAATTTGGTGGCCATTTCCAATTTCCCAAATGCATCATTGAAATAGACACTCTTAGCAGTTGTCAAAATTCTCATACTGGTTCTTTGACTTAGGACTAAGAAGTATGCAATAGAGTAAGAGATATTATAACATAAAAAGTCCCTGAAAGTCCCATAAAGTCCCTGAAACTTCCCTAACCCTCTCAGCCAAGAAGGTAAGTCAAAGAAAGTATTATCCCCTTGGGGAAATGACAGAGTTTAACACTACCCTCAAAGATGTCGGAGTGTTTCTCCCCATCATATTCTCACTTAATTTACCAGTTTGGCTCCTGCAAAAATAAGATCACTTCACATGACAATGGACTACTATCGACTTAATGAATTAGCCTCAGTTTCAGCTACTGTGCTAGATGTTGTATCTTTACTAGAGAAGGTCAACATAGCCTATGGTATGTGGTAAGTGAGTAGCAATCATGTTAATGTGTTCTTTTTAATACCTATCGAGAATTTATCAGAAACAGCTCATAGTCACAGAATTTCTTCATGGTCTTACCCACAGGGACTTGGACTGTATTTAAAGATTCTGCAGAGCAACACATTGGTGTCATCAATGACAATACATCAACTGGAGAAGATGAGCAAGAAGTGGCAAGTACTGCAGTTACTTGTGTGGCCGAGAGAGAGGTGGGTAGTGAAAATCTTGTCAATGCATCAAATTGCAGATGGGGCATCTACTTTGTGTGAAGAGAGAAGTGGCCTGAGGCAAGGATATTCACAGACTCACGGGCAAGAGAAAATAAGTTAGTTAGTCAGGGGCTTTGCTGAAGATGCAAGGAAGTCTGGGAAAGTGGTATCTAAGTAGACCTACGGAAATGAGCAGTCTTTTAATTTTATTAGAGCAGAGAGAATCCACTGTGGAGGAGACACTAACAACAAACTGATCAGGTTGAAACCAACAGTTCTAGCTGGAGGGAAGGGAATCTCTAATGGGTGGGGTAGGGAAGACATAATGACTATCAGTTTGGCCTCAGGACCAACTATAATAATGGTAGCCAGAGTTTGCCCAACTAACCCTCCTGTCATAAATTCCCCCCAAATTTTGAACAATCAGAAATTAGTCCATGTTCCAAGTCCTATAAATGTGTAAAGTGCACACAAAATTACTATGGTATATTATAAACTACTATTATATGTTCATTCAGGTTATATGCTAAGCACAAAAGACATGACACGATTAATGGTCAATCATTTTGTTTACCATCTTGAATTTTATATGCATTTGGAGGGATAATTTACTGGACTAGTTTTTAAAAATCATACTTTGCCAATTTTCAAATACAATATGAGGTAGCTTTATAAAATAGAAACATACTTAGAAGAAGATATTTGAAATAAAGATTGACCACTGTGTTTCTTTCTGAAAGTGTGACATTCTTGACAATTAGGCCCTAAAGGGAAATAAAATAATGAGGAAATTTTATGATACCAGAAATCATGCATTTGTATGAAATCTTAAAAATGTATTTCTTAAACCATATTCTTTAGGAAGAGTTCATTGTGATAATTATATAGGGAACACTGAGTAAACATAATGGAGTTTTTCTTAAGTTGGAGATCTAGGGGGGCGAGGATATACCTAATTTTTATTGAATGATTAGAATTTTTTAAGCACGTTTTATAAGTGATCCTACAGAGATTTAGAGGGATTACATAATTTATCCAAGATTACATAAGTAATACGCTGTGGTCAGAACTTGAATTCAGTCTGTCTTCCAAAGCTCACATGTGTTCTTTCTACTATATTAAGCTGTAGAATATAGATCATGTGCTTGACATGACCCTACTGTGTATTGATTCTTTATTAAAAATGGCATCCATAATTTAAATTTTGTAATATAACAAAGACATACTTGGTGTATTTTAAGCTAATGTAGACTAAGTATAACACCCTTTAGATCTAAGTTGATGTAGGTTGTATTATATGAAATTGCCAGTATCGATCATTTTTGATGCACATAAACGGCTATACCATGTTTCAAGCTAATAGAAGGATGGAGCTCTGAAAAGGAGAAAAGCAATCCCTAATAGCCAGGCTTAATATATCTGCCTTGAGGTTGCTATGAGCTGGCCTGGCACTTACAGGTTGGCTACGGAGTTTATCTGTGGAACATAAACTATCTTAAAGATCACCAACATCAGACAAGGTTGCTCTGTGAACCTGGTGAGTTGAGACAAAAACAAGCCTACTTTTGTATTTGAGCACAAACAAATACCAGGTTACTGTGAGAACCTCAAAAATTACCAAATATCTCCCTCTACCAGCTAACAGGACAGAACGCTGCTTCCTTACTAATCACAGCTTCATCACTGCTATATTCCTCTCTCTTCTTGATACAAATTCTTAAGATATCTAATCACGGTATTGTCCCCTTTCTGAGAGCACCCAATCTAGAGCAAGCCCCTGCTTCCTTGAACACTCCCCCAAAATCACCTAATGTGAGCCCAGACCCTTGGAGTCCCTTCCAACTCAGGCTTACAGGGACCTCCTGCAGTTCCCCCTAGTGTGTTGTTTCTATTGTTCAGAGGAGGGAATGCATCTAATATTGTCTGACTTGCGTGTGTTGTTGGCAGTCTTAGGCTGTAGGGTGTTGGCAGAAGTAGAGGTTCCTGAGATTTGCTGCTTTGGGCCAGGTTCCCGATTGAGCAATGGCGTACATATCTGGGACTCCTTAGATCTCTAGCCGTTTGGGGTACCTCTCTGTTCCTGATGATTTCATCTTGATTACTGGTCATCGTTAGCTCAAAGAATCTGGAAAAAGGTGCTCTCTCAAATAGGCTATTTCCATCATCCTTCTGCTGTATATTGGTTAGGTCAAAGCCGACCTCTTTGACAAATGCCTCAAATCATCATGCTTTCGAGTTGAATACCGGAAGATCCTATACTTTAAAACCAATGTAAATAGGTGTCAAGATGACATTTGGTGTTAAAATTAGGGAGCCTGAGACATTCAATCTGAGGCCGAGGGCCATCCCACCCCCGTAGGAATATAGGCTGTGGGTATATGTGTGGACAGACCCAAACTGAGGAACTATAATTTTCTTATCTACGGGGACACATATATAAATGAAATGCTGATGTATTGCCTTAAAAAAGCATGGAATATTTTATTTCAGCTCACAAATAATTTAAAGGTGGATATTATTAACTAGCCATTTGACCATAAGATGATTTCATCATGAAATACTTAAAACATTAGGTTTGGATTATATGTCCTCAATAGCTGTGAAAGCAGTGAATTATTACAGCTGCTTTAGCATCGGATAATAATTGGAAATATTCTAAAATGGGGACCTTATTTTTTTAATAATTTGTTATAAAGCATCTCAAACATAACAGAGAAGTAGGAAGAATGGTATATTGAACTCCCCAAAGGCGGTAGCTATCACTCAACTTCAGCATTTGCCATCTTGTTTTATCTATTCTCCCATTCTTTTTTCCCTCCCTGATGGATTAATTTAACACAAATCCAAGGCATAATATAAGTTTAGCTTTACTTCTGAGGTGGACTATGTGAAGATATCTCTGAAGATAATTAGCTAAATGTCTCCATGTAGTTAGTTTTAGGATGCTTATTGCTGTATGTTACTAAAACAATTTCATTAGTCTAGAAAATGCTTTTATGTTTTTCCCTATGCCTCTCTGTTAGGACAGGCGGTTAGACAGTCAAGTTATTTAGGTATAAACTTTAGAAGAAGTAATTATGTTATTTTTCTGTTTATATTGTTTCTTACTTAATTTACTAAAAAACAAAATTTTTACCTGGGTAAGTAGCAATATGACACAGGATTTGAAAAAAAATTAAAACTCTTGAATTGATTCCCTAATATATAGCTTGACCCCATAGATATTGTCTGACTAAATAATCAAAGACCAATAATAGATCAATAAGCAGTGAGTCACAACCTTTTCCTAAAAATTTTACATGTTCATTTAAATTTATTTGGTAAATAAATATGAAAAAAATTATATAAGCAATTTATATATAGGCATTTGGGAGTATTTCCATTCATGATAAAATCTACTCTTGGCAACCTCTTTAAAATTCCACCACACAGACCATCCCACCTCCCCACCCCACCCCTTGGTGACATTTCCAGTTTTCTGGCCATGCTCTTCTATCCCACAGCATTTCTCTCTTTTAACTGACTTTTATGTTTTAAATCTTCTCACCTGGCCACCTCCAGCTCTAGATTTAAAGCTGCATGAGGGCAGAGAATTTGCAGATTATTTCTATCCCTACTCTGTTATTTTCAGTGATGAACATAAAATAAGATAAATAATAATCATGATCAGAAACAAACAAAATCATTACATCACATTATATATACCCCTAGAGCATATAGCCCTGGTGACCAGAGGGAAGTGTGCTGTTGGGACACATAGGGCTCCTCATACAAAACGCCACTTCTCCAAGGTCAGGAAAACTAACTAACCTACCAAGTACATACAAATAAAAACATCGTTAGGCAAAATGAGGCAACAAAGGACTATGCTCCAAAGGAATAAGCAAGATAAAACCCCAGAAGAAGAACGAAGTGAAGTGGAGATAGGAAATTTACCCAATAAAGGATTCAAGGTAATGATCATAAACATGCTCAGAAAAACTCAGGAGAAGATTGGATGAACAGAGTGAGAAGTTAGAAGTTTTTAACAAAGAGGAAATATATAGTGTTGCAGGTCAATTCTACTTCAAAAACAAAGAAACTCATGGAAAAAGAGATCAGGTATGTGGTTTTCTGAGGCAGGGGGTTAGGGGAGGGAGAACTGGATGAAGGCAGGCAAAAGGTACACACTTTCACTTATAAGATAAATACATACTAGGGGTGCAATGTACAACATTATAACTATAATGAATGTTACAGATTAAAGTTATTAAGAGAGCAAATCCCAAGAGTTCTCATCAGAAGAAAATTTTTTTTTCTATTTCTTCAATTTTGTATCTATATGAGATGATGGATGTTCACTAAACTTATTGTGATAATTATTTCACGATGTATGTACATCCAATCATTATGCTGTACACCTGAAACTTATACAGTGCTGTATGTCAATTATTTCTCAATAAAACTGGAAGGCAAAAAAACTGGATAAGCCAAATAAAGGTAAATTACATAAAATAAAAATACCTTCATGTGGGGAGACGATAAGAGCTATTTTACTCTATATTTTACCATAATAAGTTATGATTGGTATAATATTCTTATTTTAAACTCCTTTTTCCTTCTTGCTAGAAAGAGGCTTATCAATAATATTCATTCATTCTGCATAATTCTAAAAACATAAATATGTATTTATGTATATATGTATTTATGCACATAAATATATGTAAATACGTATATCTCAACTGTAAACCCTCACTTTCTCCTTCATTGCCCACAGCCTAAGTCTGCCCACCATTCTCTCTAATTTGGTAAAGGCTTATCCTCATCTTCACTCCTCTCTATTTGCCCTTGTCCAAGCAATACTCAATCGAACCTTTTAAAAACACTAATCATTGTATGTCATTCCTCTGCTTAAAACCCTTGTATAGTTTCTCATTGCTCTTAGAATAAAGAGAAAAATCCTTAACGTGTATGTGAAGTTCTGCATGGTTTCACTCGAGCTGTATAGACTCATCTCAGGCCACTCAGCCCCTGGGTCACATGTGTCGGCACCAGTGACCTTCGTGCTGAGCCCCAGAGTGCACTAAGCGTCTTTGGGCCCCCAGCCTCTCTCATTGGCTATTCCTTAGCTAAGAACACCGTCTTTCCTCTTGCCCCTTCCTAACTCCTACCCTTTTACTGCTCAATTCACTTCCTTAGGGAAGGATTTTCCTGAGCTTCTCCTCAATCTTTATTAGTCAATCCTGTTTTATAAGCTCGACCTTTCTCTCATAACACTTAATCAGATATTTCAAGTACTTATGTGATAATTTACTGTCTGCAAACCCAGTCCTACTGGTTATCCCATCCTTATCTCCAAAGAAACTAAACCGAAAGCTGTGAATAGGGCCGACAGGCTGTGTCTCTACTGAACCCTTCCGTGTCCTCAGATCTTGCACAGTGCCTGGCATATGGTGGGGGTGTGTCCTGTATTGTTTGGAAGGAAGATGGTCAAACCGCATTTTAAGGAGGTTAGTCCGGCTGCTGTGTCACTGCTGAAGTGGGTAGATTGTGCTGCAGGTAAAGGGAGGTCAGTTGGAAGGCTAATGTGAGAAGAAATGAAGAACTTTTTAGCGATGAGGTGTCATGCGGCAGAGCATTGGATGCAATGGGAACCTCCAAGCACACAAACAGGTAAGCCATCCCAGAGGACACGCAACAGAAAAATGTACAGAAGGAAGGAAAACACTTGAATCAGCGCATTATGATAGAGTAAATGAATACAGTTCGCAAAGGGAGCAAGGGACGTAAAAGACCACAAACTCTGAATCTCTCTGTCTGCCACATCAGCCTGCCTTGCTGATGGTGTGGTCAAAAAAGCCAGGGTTGAGGTTCTAGTAAGGTAACCTGCAGACAGAAGGTGCCCTGGGCCGATTAGCACACACTTCCTCTATCAAAGAGACTGAAGGACAAGCATGTGTGGTCAGTTACACATGATCAGTTAGTTTGGTGAACATCCATAAATTGTATATATGCTTCCTGGTCCAGAGTCACATGGACACAGAATGGCTTTCATCAGTGAGTGTCTGGATTAAAAGTTGACTATTAGGGATTATGTATTAGTATTACTGTATCCTCAATATTTTAGTGCCTCTAGCATATTTAGTCTCAGGTGCGTCAGCAATATTCAATGTCTTGGGGTGCTTCCTTGACTTTCTATATTTAACACACACATGCTTTACTTGTTAACTACTTATTTTATTCTTTACACACTGAATACTTACCTTATATTTAATACATTCTATCAATTCTGCCCATGTTTTACAAACTTTTGGCTTACTAGCTAATTAATACTTAACATATCTTTAAACGTTTTGTGTATGTTTTATACATAACACTTAAATTGTGATGTTTCTTGTGTGTCTGAGTGTGTAGATCAAGACTCCTCTACAATTAGGGAATGAGGCAATTAGGAGTCAGTAGTGTAGTTTCAGTAGGGCAGTGAGGAATTATATCGAAGTGTATTAAATAGAGAATAGGAAGTAAGAAAGCTTGAGAAAAGAAAGAACGAATTTGTATCGGAGCTAAGAAGTAGAAGAGGCTTGATTATGTTTATTGGTTTAGAAAAGGAACCAACAGAGAGAGGGAAACAGATGTACGGGAAAATCTCTATATAAGCAAATACTATATTGTGTTGACAATACTGCTTTCCCTCCTATTTGAAGCCCCCTCACATCGAGGATACATACATGTCTAACTGGGCTTCGAAAGGATAGAATCTAAAATTCCTCCACTGCTGGACTTCCTTTGCTGTTACGAGGCCAGTCAACCCCAACCTGTTCTCTTTCTCTCTGTCCTTAGGCTTTTCTCCAAAGATATAAGGTCAATTTAATTCAATTTAACTGATTTGACCTGTTGCTGTTTATTGATTGCTCGGCTACTGATTTAGCACTTCACCGTCCTACCTGCTCTACCTCCTAATCACGTGTGGCTTCTTCTCTCCGAGTTGGAAAGAATCGTTCTCTGGCTATTCAGGTCTCCGGGTCAGTAGGGAGATCCCTCCTTTGATGGAACCGTGTGTGAACCATAGTTGTTACACTGTCTTTATGAAGGGAGCCCCAGTTCATCATTTTCCATGTATGAATCTTGCAAAGGCATCATGTCGTCTATGGTATCAAGTCAGAACTGATTTCAGTTTATGACTTGTTTGCCAATGGAATATAAAGATTTTGCTAAAGGCAATACATTTTATTTCGTGGAGGGGGGCAGGTCTAAATATCCTGCTGAAACATAACATCATTTCTGCATTTTTAATTTAGATGAGTATATTTTCCCTTTTTCTGCTGAGATTATACACATTTATTGAAATCCGATGGCTTTGCCTCTTTCTTCTAGATTTGGGAGGGGGAAGGGCACATTTCATCTCCAGCCAGAAGAGCTGAGTTGGGAGATTCCTTTCTGTGTGCACACGAAACAGAAGTTTGGCCCATCTGCTGATCCATCCCTGCTCTGGCACTTACTGTGACTCAAGCGTGCCCCTGAACTGCATTTTTTTTTTTTTTTTTTTTTTTTTAATTTACTTGAGCCCAGCCGCTCCGCGGCATGTGGGATCTTCCCGGACCGGGGCACGAACCCGAGTCCCCTGCATCGGCAGGCGGACTCCCAACCACTGTGCCACCAGGGAAGCCCTGAACTGCAATTTTTAAATTACATCTAAAATGGAGTGACTAATGCTATTTTGAAGATTTGTTAATATATGCAGAATACCGAGTCTGGTATTTACATGCTGAAGGAAAAATAACTAGTCTCACTAATATTATTTATCGGGGAGCCGCTGAAATGGTGTCTTCAGACACTAGCTATGGCAAGAAAGAGAAAGGAGCAACTTTGAGAGATTTTGGAGAATGAATTAATAGTAAGAAAGTTATCATTTTATTAAACATTTACTGTGCTCCACTTTATATGCTTTATCACTGTCCACAGACACTTCAGAGGGAGAGGGTGAAGGGTAGAGGTATTTCCCATTATCTCTATGATCTACCCCAGATATGCATTCCTACTATGTTTACTCAGTTTAATAATAATAATAAAAAAAACCCTACCTTGCCAGTTAAATCTAAACTCAATTCATTTATTCATTCATTTGCTCATTGAGCAAACGCTAACATTTTAGTAAGTTGCAGGCTAGCTGAGCATGGCGTGGGGAGGTCAGGAGCCTTTTCAGGGGTCAGGGAGCATTTTAAACATTGGGTTTATCTTGAACACTCCGCTCAGAAGTTTCAAACCCCTTAGTAAAGATTTCCGAAACCTTCCACCCCACCCCCCACTCCAGTTCATTGTTTCTTCCTCACCGGCTACTCGCTACTCGTAGACATTGTTCTTGCGCTGACCCACTGTGTTACCTTAATTTTTTAGATGCCTGTCTGTCCTTTTACATAATGAGCCCTCAGACCCTGTCCTTGAGCCCTGGGAAGATGCTCAATCATTGAGTGAATGAACGCATAAATAAATGGCATTCTGAATAAGTTAAGTAATGACAATCACGAGGTCCAGAATGGGAATGAAACTGTAGCCTAGTTTCAGTAGAGCAGGAACCTGACATCCTTACCTTCAAAGGGACAGCTTGAAGGCAGGCATGCATGCTTTTAGGTGTTATCTAGAACAACTATTTCACTGGGCACCAAGAACAAAAGGATGGGCCTTGGGGGGACTGAGCTGTTTCAGAGTCCTCTCTTCCTCCACTCCACCCCCATCTCTAGTCACCCGATACTCTCCAGTGAAGGGAATCAAACTCCGAGCATTGTTGCTCAGTCCTGTGAGTGATCTGGTGACTGTGGCAGAGGCTGAGAAGAAAACCCACAGGGCTGCAAAACAAAGAAGACCATGACGTTGGCCAGAGGAGTAGTCCTATTCTGTTAAAGCAACCCTGCCCCAGTGGATCTACTCAGTGAAAAGATATCACAGACCTCAAAGCTCCACGTACAAAATAATCGAATTTTTTCCTGGATTAGAATAATATAACGATCCTTTAGGATGCAACTAGGGGTAGCTATGGCAAGAAAGAGAAAGGAGCAGTTTTGAGAGCTTTTGGAGAATGAATTCATGGTAGGGAAGTTATATTTTGTGGAACATTTGCTGCGCTCCAGGTTACATGATTTATCAGTTTTTATCTTACATTTAAACTCTGTGATGTAGGTGTCCTCGTGTCCATTTAACAAGTGGAAACTGGAGGAGGTAAACAGCCCGCCTACTTTTCCAGAGGTTAGAAGCCACAAAGGGGGGCTTCAAACGGGCATCAGTCTGATGTCTAAGTCCCGGTTCCTAAACCACTTTACGTTGCCTCACCATGTGGCAGTGGTCCCCAACAACCTTTTTGGCACCAGGGACCGGTTTCATGGAAGACACTTTTCCATGGCGGGGGAATGGTTCAGGCAGTAATGAGAGAGATGGGGAGAGACGGGGAGCCCTGTGCGGCTGTTCCTAACGGGCCATAAGGGGTGAAGGGAGACTAAAAATCACTCCACGGTTTGAGGCATTATATCTCAAGATGACGGAATTTTAAGAGCTCTGGTAGGACAAGGGGAAATGACTTTTTTTTTTTTTAATATATAGCTTGTACTTATTTTTGTATTGGCCACGTGCTGTAAGAGCCCTTGGCAGGGAAAGCACAGAGTCTAAGCACTGGACCACCAGGGACTTCCCTGGAAATGGCATTTTGAATAAAGATGATTACTTTGGATTTGTGTATATTTGAGTATAGGTCTCCAGAATATTATCAGTAGACCCTTGGGAATAAACTATGGTTTAGTTCACTTGCCTGTTTGATAAAGATATTTGTAGTACATTCCTCATAACCTTGTTGCGAGGATGAATTCTGGCATACCATAAGAATTCAATGAATGTTATTATTATTCATTTATTTTTAATTCTGTGCATTTGGTTAAAAAAGCAACACTATATTTACTGCTGGGAATGTATATGCCTTTGTTTTTCAGCTGTTTGAATAAACTTCCTGTATTTGAGAATAAATTTCTTCTACACTTAAAGGAAAATAGTCTGTTCATGTAATAATATAAGTTACTCTTAATTGAGCCCTTTATGTCAAATTCTATGTACACATCTTACATACATTATTTCCTTGACTTAATTCTATAAATACATGTAAATCATGTATTTATATTTATTTAATCATTTATTTAATGCTGGAGGCAGATTTCAAAAATACTTTTTGTCACTAATATGTAGTCCATGGATGAGTTTCAGAAAATGATGAACTTCTAAAAATTCTAGATATTGTGGGTGCCAATGTGTATTTCATCAGTTTTTCATTGGAGTCTATTACCCACTTTCCCTCACCCAAATGATTAAAAATTGCTGCTCTATAAGTACTGATTCAAATCCATTTTGGAAAGGAGCAGAGTTCATTAAATGCACTAACACAAAATAATTCTATTGATAAAGAGTGCTTTACCTTCATGCAAATTTGCAGCTTGTTTAAGGGGTTTTGGGAACAATAGCAACTAAATCCTTCTTCCATATTTAAGTCAGACCTGAGTCATTAACAAATTCCCGGTGGGGAGTTTATGGCACATGTTTAATTATGATAGGATTCTAAAGTCAATCCAGGGGCTGAAAAGGTTCAGTTCTTTTTCTAAATCCCAAACCAAAATCCTTGGTGTTTCAAAGCAAGGGTTCCTCTGCAATCCTTTGAGTGGTTTAAATCATAATCTGGTGGTTCATGTCCTCTTGTTGTCATTTTGTCTATATTATTTATGCTAATCCTGTGATAATTTTTTTCTTTTTAACCAAGTATAGGGTCTAATTTAAGATTTAGAACTTGCCATGATGCACAAATGTAGGAGACTGATATTATTTGCTGCTAGTTCTAGTTTCTAAGCAGGGTCTGGAAAAAATTGGACAAAGGACTTTCAATACTTCTTTAAGATTTTTCCTATGATGAGTAGATAACATGTTAACATTTTCTGTATTTCTTTATCTATCAAAAAAGTTATGATTTCTTTCTTGATCAGTACTTTCACAGCACATAAAACAATATGTCTAGTTTTTAAAAATAAGGTTATGTCGTTTGCCTAATTTTCTGACCTCATTCAATCTGGTTGTGAGAAAGACTGTGCTACACATTATCTGACGTTCATGGTAATGGTCCCATTAGGCCTTCTGGGTCTTTTCTCTGTGAGTATTTCAGTGGTATGTTAAAGGTGATCTTGAAGTTTCCTTTTAGTTCTGAGATTCTATGATTCTTTATGCCGTAGTTGTTGACTAGCACCAGAGTTTTAGAACTTGAAGGTATTTAAAAATTACTTTTCTGTATTAGGATTATCCATGCTTTTTTTTTTTTTTTTTTTTTTTTTCTGTACGCGGACCTCTCACTGTTGTGGCCTCTTCCGTTGCGGAGCACAGGCTCCGGACGCGCAGGCTCAGCAGCCATGGCTCACGGGCCCAGCCGCTCCGCGGCACGTGGGATCTTCCCGGACCGGGGCACAAACTCGTGTCCCCTGCATCGGCAGGCGGACTCCCAACCACTGCGCCACCAGGGAAGCCCTCCATGCTTTTTAACATACATTTTCACAACTAACTCTGTGGTCATCACCTTCTTAGTGGGGAAATATATTTATTGGAGCATTGATTTGGAATAGGGTAGGTTAGGAAGAGGAGGGAATGATACTGTAAAGACAGATGTGAGGAAAGAGAAGTGGGAATGTGAAGTATAAGGTTACCGAGGTAAATAACTTCTTAAGGACATTTTATAAATTGGAAAGAAAAATAAAATCGTTATTATTTGAAATACTCTTTTCAGGTATCTAGAAGTTAAACATTAAAAATATATTGTGTTTTTTTAAAGAGGGTAGTCCGTGACTTAGAGGTAGAACTGGGAATTTTTAACTTTGTTCTATCTTGTAGAATTCAAAGGAATTTTTGCTATGAGCTTTTAGTTTCCTTAGCGATCTTATATTCTTTAATTTAAATATTGTTTCAAAGAATATTTTCCCATCTAAGCATTGGCCACCTTCTCTCTTTGAAGTGTGTGACACAAAAAGTGCAGTTTGTAAGAGAAGCTTCTATGAAACTGAGACAAAGATAAATGACTTCACCAAAAACAAACAAACAAACAAACCCAGTAGAAGCACTTTTAAGCATTCGTTGCATGTGACATTCGTGGGGAAATGATCCCAATCACTCAGTTTTATATGCATGAAAGGGTTTTGTTTGTTTGTTTGATAATATATTTTTTAAAATTAGAACTAAACCTTAAGAGCTAGATGTGAAAAGGTAAATTTGTAGCATTTATTTCTCACACACAGGTTCTGAAAGATTTCCATTCATAAAGTTCTTATAGATCTCTTTTTCAAAAAACCAATGCACTTTTTCACAAACAATATTTAGGAATCATTTGCCAACCTTTGAGAGTGGTATGACTATTAAAAGATAAAGCAACAACATGTTACGGCCATGGGTCTAAAGTCAGTCTCCTTTCTGCAGATTGGAAGTGTTGAAGTGTAAGAATAAATGGGCAAGAGCCGGAAATACTTAAGAAACTGGGGTCCGTGGACTGTGTACTTCTAGTTGTGCTGTTCTTTCCATTTACAACCTTAGCGTATGTCTAAGATTTAGCTGATTTTATTTTCAGAAGATAAAACGCACAAAATCATCCACCACACTGGCACCTTTAATGAGCCGGGGTTATTTTGCCTCTTAGCTTACACGTGAAAATCAGTAGGAAAGCTCACCCTTTAGCTTTCAGTTAAGTCTGGACACATTAGGAGTTGGGATGCGAAGTTTATCTGTGGTCCTATCATATATAATAAAGATCCTATAATGGTTGTTTTTCTGTCCCCTTTGCTAGTCCTGAAAATGTTTAATAGGATCTAAAATATCTTATGCTTGACCTATTACCGTCAAATAGCAATCAAGATGCTATGCTTAAAACTGATTTTAAAGCAGAATAACAATGGACTTGCTAAGCAATCTTGAAGGAAATGCAGACTTCTCAGTAGTTTCTGATAGAATAGCTGTTAGGTAGTACAAGTACCAGCTTAAAATATGGAGAATACGCATAACATTTAAGGAGAATGTTTGAGTCTTTTCGCTTTTCAGGCAAAATAACACAAATATTTGAAATTTGGTTCCCTTTAGACATGTGGTCTTTGAAATAAATAAATATATGTGTACCTGTGGTATTAATTTAAAACTATATGTTCACTAATTTCATGTAATACACAGAGTAAATTTTGAACTATTTTATGCTACCAAGTATTTATTAATACCTTTCATAAAGCACCTATCTGTGGAACGTATTTATTAGAAATATATGATCCAATCAATAGCAAATATCAGTTTATTTTAAAATAAATTTGGGGAATTTATATTACACCATATTGGTAGGAAGACAGACCCTAGAGATTTTAAATGCTTAAATCTATTACATTTTATTGTTCAAACATTGTCTAAGTGACACGTACAGACTCTTGATTTGCAGATGCTCATCAGCTTTTTTCCTTGAATTTTACAGAGGTTATATAATGTTTGATATGTAGATTACTCATTTTCTGGAAGACTGTGGTTAGCTATAGGTTAATAAAAATAGTGTAGCCCGACCGCATACAGTAAGTTTTGAATCTGCTTATAAAGACATGTAAAAGTGCACCCTGCTAGGGACTCTACTATTCATGCTGAGGTTTAAACACTGGAATCGGGTTCCCAGTGGATTTTCACTTTCACAAGTACTTAATGCAGCTTTAGGTGTCTCAGGGGCAAACTGAACTGGCCACTGAATATCCTTTTTAAGGGGAGTTAACAATGGCTTAGTTCTACCTCTCTTGAAATACAGGATTCATGTTTTTCTCTCTTAAAATTTAGTGTTCCTAGAGACAGTCGGGAACATTAGAGAATGAGACTGTATTTATCCATCCCAAGCTAGGTACAATGTAGGTGAGGGCAATCCAATGTTCCCTGCAGTGCTTTGTCAAAGCTTTTTAACCCTACGCTGAAAGGATAACCACTTCAGAGTGAGGTTACAATGGAAACTCCAAACCTATTAAAAACCTGGGCCTTTACATTGGTGCAGGCTTTTGATTATAACAAATTCTATGTACTTTTGAGGATGTACACCTCTGTACTAGAGGTTATATTGTGAACCCTGGACTTATTACAGGTGCAGCCAATTCTAGGATTAGAACCCAGACCTTAGATCCTTTCTTTTTTGAAAGTATTGTGATTTTATTTTGGGCTAGAAGAGTTATGGGGCAAACCAACTCAAGTTAAACTCATGAAGTACAAATATAAATGGTGCTAAGAACACAGCTGCCATAAAACGTAGAAAAATTATATGTAGGCTCTAAAATGTCTCATTCTAAATCACATGTACGCATATACATATGCATAAACAGATCATATAGAAGAAATCATGGTAGAATTGTGTTTTGATAATTTGAAAATTAAAAAGCCCACTTGGAACATATTAAGGATAACCTAGGATGTACTAGGGCAGCAGAAACTCCAAATCTCAATGAATTTGAACAAATACTGTTTAGTTCTCCCCCACAGGAGCCCTGAGAAGGCTGCAAGAATCTGTCTTCCATTCTTAGTGATCCAATTTCCTCAACATCTCGACGCAAGGTTTTCTCCTTTATTTCTGTGGCAAGGGAAGAAACAGCTCAGAGTCTCACATGGGTAAATAAATACATTCATCTGGAAATGACACATCACTTCCACTCATGTTTCATTGGCCTAACAGTATCAAGGGGGTGGCGAATTTAAATGACCACCACCTCCCATCCCCACCATAAACTGAAGGAGGAGAACAGGAAATACAGGTGAGTCACCCAAATGTCTGTCACACAGGAGATGATAGAACTGTAGATGGGAAATCCATGAACTCCTTAACCACCTTGAACAGGTACTGCTGAAGTAACAAATATAACTAATTTTGATTAAAAGGGATTTTCTGAAATTATTCTCAATGATTTCTCTGTAAAACTCAATGACATTTTTGTAAAAACCACACAAATATGCATATTTATAAAGTACTGTTTCATTAAATATTCAAATGGCATTGCAATATTTAAACAAAATCCATAGACTAATTTCATTATTGTCACAGGCAGAATATTATATTACTTGAAAAGTGCTCAATAAGATTGATTTGTGTTCTCTGTAAAATGTAGTCTCCACTGACCACTTGCCAGGTTGGGTTACAAGAGCCTTTCAAACCACAAACTGTGCTGTGGTCTTTCCAATGCAATGCCTGGAATACTTACACTAAGCTTTGAAACACTGTGAAATATCAATGACCA
This sequence comes from Kogia breviceps, assembly GCF_026419965.1. Taxonomy (NCBI): domain Eukaryota; kingdom Metazoa; phylum Chordata; class Mammalia; order Artiodactyla; family Physeteridae; genus Kogia; species Kogia breviceps. Next base: position 19,160,625 of record NC_081326.1, on the reverse strand, counting down.
GTTCACAGCCAATACCTATCCAGGCGGAGGCACTTTGCTGCTGATCGTTTGAAGTAGCTATTAGTGTAAATCCAAGGCTTAGTGTGTTCTTAATTTTTCCCCTTTGCCCTTCTAGAATATTCATAAACAAATTGTATATCTCTGCATCCACTGAGAAAATATCACCCCCCGATAAACCTTTAGCTATCATAATTTAATCCCCCCTTTTAAATAAACCCCATCAATACCATTCATTATTAACAAAAGGTAGGATGACTTCTGGATGAAGTTTTAGTTCAGGCGGCGAATCGATACTTCTGACCATGTCTGTTTCATTATTGACAATGTCTACCCACATTTACTCTTATAATTAAGTTTTAGCTCAACTTCTAACTTTTCTCAAGTGTTTGAAATGGCTATATGGTGTTCTTAATTTCAGCTGCCGTTTCATCTTTCTCAGTAGGTGCCTATTTCATTGTTAAAGGTCATACTCATTTGTCTGCTCCGACAAAGGCAGCCCTTAAAGTTGGCTGTGGTTTTGACAGACAGTGGTCCCTATAAGTGATGGCCTTAAGGACAGACCTGGCACTGGGAGACAGTCACCACAGCAAGGGGAATAACAGATAACAAATCATGCCACTATTTTTCCTCCTGGCGTGATTGACGACAGCACAGCGGGTGTAACTTTTCAATGTCCTCAGATTAAAAACCCCTCAAACAAATGAGTTCTGAAAATACTGTCCAGAGGCATTAAAGGGAACGGTTGGACTCAAAATACTTTTTAAAAAATAGGGCTTTCTAAAAAATGCACAATGTATGGCCATTCAATGCAATTATCTAATTTTCAGTGATACTTTCAATTTTATACACACAAAGTTCAGCTATAGATTCGAGGGGCCGTCACAGCACTGATGTAAAGCTTTTCAGAGAGGAGTATGCAATGCTTTGCAAGGCGTAGCAAACAGTATTCTAAAGAGGAAATTTGGTGTTTGTCAAAGCATCAGATGCATTTCAGTGTGTTACAGATTATTAAACAAATACCGTTTGTGTGATTTATTAACTATTTTCTAACTGAATGGTGGAAATAAAGGTAATCAAATAACCAAGCTCTGGCTGCATGTTAAATCACCGCTGTATTTTCCTGGTCCACGGTTAGCGTAGCTAATGCCAGTGCAAAACAAAATAAATATTTCCACTGAAAAATATGAATTCCATTTTTCCTGACATGTTACATTGTCACATAATTTTTTGATTAACTGAAAAGTATAAAATGTATAGATTGCATACTTCCAGTTTAAAAATGCACTTAGGTGTATTTGTTCTATACCTATAACTACTGTATATACTTAGGTAAATATAACAGTCATAATTTTGTTGAACATAAAATCTTGTGTATTTAACATTGATGTGTGTAAACCATGGGAAAAGGATAACATTTGTATGGAAGTTCAGCTGTTTTAATAGTTTATGCCTGGGCAGCTTGCTGCAAACAGTGATTACGGGCCTCTCTCCCAGGAAGATTGATTCAGCAGTTTTGAAATAAAGCTTGAAATCTATGTTAATACGGTTTTAGGTGATCTAGATATATAACTTGATCTAGCTATAATTGGGCAACGAGGTTAGGCACATTAAACTTTGGACCATCACCATCAGGCCATGTGGTTTTGTACAGAAGCACTGGCTTTGGAGCCAGGTAGACAAAGGTTTGAATCTTGCTAACGATTCTTATTGGCTATGTGGTCATTGGCAGGTTACTTCTCAGAGCCTCAGTTTTATGGACAGTTACCTGTGAATAACAAATCTTATCTTGAAGGAGTATTGAGAGATGAACGAAGTTGCTGAATAAATGCAAGTGGTCTTTACTTACTGATGATACAACTGAAGTGCTTAAAATGACACTATCAGGAGCTTGAATTCAAACAAACTTTCTAAGAAGATAAATGGACTCTCCCACTTCTCCCTGCCTGCAGCCCAGAGGCTCTGGGTCATTCCAAGGCACCTTAGGAACCACCTGTATACATAGATGAAGTCATCAATCTTCAGTTACAAAAGTCAGTGTTGAGATGACCTTGACACTTAACCTAAGCCCTAAACTAAGTCTAGTTGTTCAGATATAGACACCGTCCCAAATTCTGCACTTTTCTTGGGGTTCAAAGTGAACGCAGGCCCCTGGCAAACACTCATTCAACATACATAATGCATCCCTCCCCTACACCAAGACTGAGAATTTTCTCCTTAGAGGACACAATGAACCATACCCTCCATGGACTGTGAGCCCTTCTAGGTTAGAAGAGGATTTGCTTTCCTCATCTCACACCTCCAACTTTTTAAAAATATGGGGCAGGATGCTCTGATTTCTAGTAGTGCCTCCATTTCCTCATCTTTAAAATGTCAGTAATAACAAGCTTACCCATTGGAACAAGGATTAAACAAGTTAATATATGTGAAATGTTTAAAACAATATCTGGCACATGGGAAGTGACTTGCCCAAGGTCACACTGCTGAAAAGTGTTTGTTGGATTCGGACTCGGGGGTTGGAGTCAAGGCACTGCAACCCTGCTCTTACTCAGATTGTTTATAACTCCTTCTTCTTACCCAACAGTATAAATTCAACCAGAAGGGAGAGCAAGTAGTAAAATATTTGAAGTTATGTAATTAGACTTGTACCAGTGCAAGGAGATTACGGAGACATTCCAAAATAAAATGAAAAACTGTACAATATGTAAAACTTTATTTTTTTGTATACAAATAGAAAAGAATAAACTAAAAAAGAAAAAAGAATCTCACTTTTTTTTTTCTGTTTTCTAGTTTCCCTATTTTTATAACACAATGGCCAGTACTATTACCAGATTCTAGAGTCCCTTCAAGAGGTGTTGAAACCTATTCAGCATACATGTGTATAAATATCATCCTATTAAGTCAAATGGTAGCATTCTATACTCACTCTTCTTTCCTCCCTCTTGCTCTTGATGCTATGTTACTTATTATAAAATTATTAAGAAATTTCTAAATGTAGAAATAAATATAATAAAAATGAGTCTCTCTTTCAATCTTCTAAAAGTAATTATTAAAAATGACATGATCAAAAAATTGTCTTTACAGAAAAATGGGATTATGTGACATTCTTTTTCTGTATCTTGCTAATATTTAACCATAACATGTTTTCAAAGTATTATAAGTGGAACCATCTTTTCTTTTTAAATGACTGCCTTGAATTCCAATGTTACGGAAAATTTATGTGTTCCTTCACCTATTGGTGGACATTGAAGTTGTTTCTAATTTTTCAAAGCCACTCTTTAAATAATATTTTATTAAGTATGTTTGTACATGTATCTTTATACTCTTGTGTTTGCATTTTTGTACGATAGATTCCTGGACATTAGATTGCTAAGTCACAGGGTGTATGGATTCATTACTTTGATTCTTCTGTCAAATTTCTTTCCAAAATCTGTACCAATTTACAATGCTACCAATATTGTAGGGGAATGTCTATTTTCCATACCCTTACTGACATTAAGCCATACAAAATTTTTAAGTATAGATTTCATTGATTCTTAGATATACTTCTTTTCTCCAGTTTAGCAGCTCTGAAATTTGAATATGTTTTATAATCAACAAGTATCCTTGATACCTAAAATCATGATTGTGCTTTGTCACTGATGATACCATAGTTTCAAGAAAATATGGCATTTTTCCCATCTAACTGGTGGTGAAAATCAGATTTTAATGCTGTTTATGTTTTATGGTATTGACTTCTAGTGAAGTTGTGCATCATTTCAGTTTTATATTTTCCAGATGTAATTTTTCCTTTAGAAGTTGTCTGTTCATATCTCCACTCATTTTGTAATGGTAAATATAAGGAAGTTATGCAAAGGACGCAGAGTGCTTAGGGACACTGCGTGGTAGACGATCCTTGCAAAACTAGAAACATCAAAGATTTACCTTGACTCACTGTCTCACTAGGGCAAGTCTGTTTTCAATATGGGGCTCTGTTCCCACACAAAAGATTATGTGCATCTTCACAATACCTATCTTGTTTAAAAGAACTTAAAATTTTTTTGTCTTTAAATCAACAGTGAGCACGTTCTTCAGGGCAAAGTGGGCAGTCCTCTCTTTCTCGAGAGACAAACTATGTGTCCTAGGATTAGAACTCGCCGCTCAAAGTTAGAGGAGAACTAAGGCAACTGTGCTTGTTTGCTTTGTTCCAATCCTGACAAGGTACACTGTGACTGTTGGAATCAGCCTTTTGTTCCAGCTGTTGTCTTGCTTCCTAATTGTGATCATTTATATTTAATTAAGATGTCTCCAGCCTGATTCGAATCGGCATTCTTCTTCCTGTTTATATCTCACATATCTTTAGCGCAGCAGGTTTTGTTTGTTTGTTTGTTTGCTTTGGCTGTGCCGTGCAGCTTGCAGGATCTCAGTTCCCAGATCAAGGATTGAACCCAGGCCATGGCAGTGAAAGCCCAGAATCCGAACCACTAGGCCACCAGGGAACTCCTGTTTAGCTCAGTGGTTCTTAACAGGGGTGATTCCTCCTCCCCACCGACCCCACCCAGGGGAATTTTGGCAAATCTGGAGACCTTTGTGATTGTATCGCCTGAGTTGGGGGGAGGCGGGTGGCTAGCTACTGGCATCTAGAGGGTAGAAGAGTAGGATTCTGCTAAATATCCTCCAGTATATAGGACAGCTCACCCACAACAAAGAATGATTCATCTAAAATGTCAGTAGGGCCACATTTGAGAAACCCTGCTTTAGAGTCAAGTTTCAAGATGGCCTTAACCTGCGAATCACAGTGTTTGGAATTTCAGTATGAGCTGCTGGGGTTTCTCAACACCTCACCCTGCCCGCTCCTGCCCACACAGCAAACACCTGAGTGATATAACGTACATTTTTATTAATAATAGTGTCCTCCAGCAATGGTGTGGGAGGGTGGAGACAACGCTGGCATACCTATAATTTGGAAAGAGTTCCCAGGTGATTTTTAAACTGCCCCCTCAACCCAATGATTGAGTTACCCCTCTAATTTAGAAGGTCTGAAGACAGTGATTGTCAAAGTACTTTGATTTAAATCCCTCCTCATCACTTCTACTCCCCAAGGATTGTTCTATGGTTGCTTGGGAAATATATAAAGTGTCAAAAGTAAGGATTTTTTACTTATAAAATAGAGTGTCTTTTGTTATGTAGTGAACGTGGCCAAAATAGGACGCAAATGTTCTGAGAAATTACAAAATATATATATGAATTAATTCTATGATATTACTTTAGGACCTTGGACAAAGAATCCTTCCTTTATAAATGTGGGTGACTCTCAGCAAGTCGGTTTTATTTCGCACTATGTACTTTTATTTAAACATTTACTCTGAATATAGCAGTGTGTATAAATAACAAACAAGGACCTACTATATAGCACAGGGAACTCTGCTAAATATTCTGTAATCACCTAAATGGGAAAAGAATTTGAAAAAGAATAGATAAACGTATATGTACAACTAGTCACTTCGCTGTACACCTGAAACTAACACAACACTGTCAATCAACTATATTCCAATATAAAAAAAAAAACTAAAACTAAAATAAAATCAAATCTCCACTCAGAAAAAAACAAAAGAAAACAAAACATTTACTCTGAGATCCCCCTAGTCTGTGATTATATGGGATAAACCAAACTTTTTGATTTTTAAAATTTGGGTCTTTGTTCGCTTAGTATTAATATATTCATTCCTATAGTTCTTAGAGAGAGAGTATCCATTCCTATAGTTCTTTCTTGGATGCTCCCAGACCCCTACATCAAAGCCGTCACCTGCTGTAGCCAACCCTACACAGACTTGGAATCTGGTGATGACCATCGACAGGGTCAGTGCTGAGCTCTGGAGATACCAGTACTCACCACCTCCACGGAACACAACTCCTGCCCACAGCCTAGCCGCCTGTGTTCTCTGTAGTCCACCAGCATTTTCCCTTCCGATCTCAAACGTGGCCGGAAAGAAAGGCATGGTTGTGGGGCTAGGAAGGAAGAACGGGATGTGAGGGTGAGAGATCCTGGCGCTGGTTCCTCCTAACCTCTGCTCTACTCAGTAGCTTTGCTTTCTGTTCTCGCAAGCATGTAACGCTTGCTGCATTTGTTTTTCCAGTTCTCCTTTTGGTATTCATTCTAGTCTATTTATGTATGATGGTGCCAACACTTTCAAACCAGTTATCAGAAATAACCACTTTAAAACATCATTGGGTCTTTTGAAAAATGTCTGCCTCTCAAGCAATGTTCACCTAATCTGCAAATATCAATTGTTTTGCCAGTTATTATATTCTTGTATCTCTTCCCCTGGTATCTGGCTACTAGAACACAATTTAAAATAACATTAAATAAAAAATCAAAGACCTCTGGAAGTATACTGCAATGAAAGCTGAAATATTTTGCTAAGCTGTCTTCAGAGGAGGGAAGGCAGTATCTCAGTGTGGCTTTTCAAACATGACGTGCCCACCAGGCTGCAGCTGGAGTCTATCATAAAACAGTTGACATGCTTCCCACTGAATAAGGAGGGAAAAAGCAGGTCCTAAAATGCAAACTCTATTTTGTTTTTTACCCGCCCCCTTACCCGGTTTCATAATCAGTGACAATCTATTGTGGTTTTTCTTGAACTATACTTCAAATCTAAATAAATAAAATAATATTTTACATTCATATTGTTAGTCAGAATTGAGATATAAACATAAGGACTCTTCTGATTTAAGGCATTTGTTTTTATTTATTCTCAAGCATGCTATCTGTCAGAGAAGAAAGAAAAAACAGCAACAACATATGGATGAATTTTTTTTGTTTACCTAGATCTTTGGAATCAATATGTTTCAAAACATGTCACCAAACTACATGATGATTTTGATTGCTGATGCTTGCATTTGGATCTCTGAATTAACCTGCAGCGAATGAAAGGTAAAATTTTAACTGTACTGGAACTAATCTATGTATTAATAATAAAAGATAGGTATAGTAAATTTCCATTCTCTAAAACCAAGACGTTAGAGTAACTAGAAACGTTAGCCTGTGTGGTGTTTACAATAGCTGTAAAATAGGACTTTGTTGTAACAATACCCCTGAAACTACTATAAAATCTTCATATTCCTTTTGAATTACTAAAGAAAGATTCAGTTGCACCTTGTAGAGTTTAGCATAACATGAATGCTTTGCTGTGGGTTAAAATTGGTAATCTAGGTGTGGTATGGTATGGTATGAAAATCAACTCTCAAGTAACCAGTTAGATTGAACCACAGAAAATTGCCATTTTTCTGGCTGAAAAATGGTTGCCTATGAGTTATTTCCCGTGGATCAACCTAATTTAATTAATAATGATGCTTCACCTTATTGGCCACTTTAAGGAAATGGTTTTCTATTCTATCACTCTAAAATGCTTATCATAGTGCTAGTGATATTCTGAGGGGCAAAATGTGACTTCTTATCTTACTTAATTGTTAGCATAGGATCTATACATCTTTGAACTTAATGTGTTTGGAGTATTTGAGATAGAACCTTAAATAAATGTTCATGGAGCAATGACAGTGTGAACACAATTAGCCTAAATGGACAAATGTATTAAAAAAAAACTAGAGATATGTGTGTAGCCAACATACAGGTACATATAAATCTTCTTTTCTTTCTTTTTTTTGTCCCAAATAATTGTTGCATCTATACACACAAGTTATTATTATTGTTAATTAATGTGGGGTAAGCAAGGGTGAGACCCTCTGTGGTTGAATTTCTGCACATAGCTATTTTCATTTGCTGATTTTTCTGCTTTTTTGGAATTAAAACATTGAAAACCTTTCAATTTCAAATGTATGTATCAACGGTAGAAGGATTTCCCTGGTGGCACAGTGGTTAAGAATCCGCCTGCCAATGCAGATGACACGGGTTCGAGCCCTGGTCCGGGAAGATCTCACAAGCCACAGAGCAACTAAGCCCGTGACCCACAACTACTGAGCCTGTGCTCTAGAGCCCGCGAGCCACAATTACTGAGCCCCCGCGCCGCAACTACTGAAGCCTGCTCACCTAGAGCCCAAGCTCTGCAACAAGAGAAGTCACTGCAATGAGAAGCCCACGCAGAACAACGAAGAGTAGCCCCCGCTCGCCGCAACCAGAGAAAGCCCGTACGCAGGGATGAAGACCCAACGCAGCCAAAAATAAATAAATTAAATAAATAAATTTATTTTAAAAAACCAAACAAACAGTAGACATTGGTGAGTCATTTCAGTTCAACAGATATTTACTGAGCATCTACTGTTTTCCAAGCAATGTTGTAGGGTTCTAGAACTACACAAATGAATAAGGCACATTCATAAATTAAGGGTGCTTGTAGCTTCAGGGAAGAAAGAGGCACATGGCCATGCTTCAGCGTGACATGGTAACCTTCATTATTTAGAGCACAGACTTTGGCCCAATGTCTGAGTTTGAATGCTAGCTCTGCTACTACAAGCTGTGTGACCTTGGGCAAGTTCCTAAACAATCTGTGCCTCAGCTTTATCATCTCTACAGTGGGGGTCATGATAGTACCATCTCTTAGTATCTTAGAGGAGTTTATATACGTTTATATACGTGAAGCCCTTAGTACCAGACACAGTGTAATCACTCTTTAAGTGCTAGATATTAGTATTATTAGTAATAATGAAATAGTTTAGGAAGAGAGGATATTTGCTTTTCCCAGTTCTAAAACTTTTTGGTAGAAGATGGCATATTTGGAGGCTCTGTCAATTTTGCTAGAAAGCCATAGGCATTGTAGCCAATCTACTGTGAGTTCAAATCTTTGTTACTTCCTAGCCATGTGAGTCTCAATTTTCTTATATGTAGAATTAGAGTTAATGCTACCGTATTTTCATGATTATCATGAGAATTTAATGAGATAATGTTTATAAAAGCAATCAATAAATACTAGCTATTAATATTTATTAGATGAAAACCCATTCACTCAAATATATCCCCAAAGAAAATAAGAAGTACCATGAAAAATATGCACTCAATTAAATTAAGTAGAGAATAATTTTAAAAATATAATTCAGAGATTAAATAATTCTCAAGATTAAATCTCATTTTCAATTGGTTCCTACCAAGTTCCCCTTTTTTTATCCTTGTAGATAGATTTTTTTCTTATTTGTCTAGCACTGTATAAAAATTCTTGTAAACATAAGAGATTATCTTTTGCATTTTAGAATGGAAGCTGTCCATACAAATTTGTAATGTGATAGAGTTTATGCTAATTTTGCCATAAGTTTCATGAGTATATTGGAAGGTTGTTAATAATTAAAAAATTTTACTTCTTCAAGTTACAAATAAGTATTACAGTAAATACTTTCCAATCTTTATCTGACATGACATCTTACCAATACAGGCATCACAAAATAAATAATTGATGAAAAATATTTATTTAAAGAGCTGTAATTTACCTTGCATTTACCATATGCCATTCATCCAAGTAGCAATATAAAATATTCATTAGAGAAACTCATTAAAACAAACTTCTATACAATGAGGTGACGGGCCAACAAAAAACATCAATCATAGCAGGGCTTTAAGTTTTTATTAGTGCATATGGGCACACTAATATTTCAAAGTAGAAAATTATGAATATTTTGCTCCAGCTCTGGAAAGACAAATTTGATAAGAGCATAACAAAGACAGGAACGGGTTTTTCTTCATTTGTTTTCATTTTAGTCAAGAAATCAGTGACAGTTCACTGAGATTTATTTTATTAATGGTGAATCAACCTGATGTTATAATTAATGGGAAATCTATAGCTAATCTTAGAGGAAAAATAACTAGGCATATAATGATGTTTAAACCTGGCATAGCAGAACTCTGTGCTGCTGTCTCTTGAGTATGTGCATTGCAGGCAGAGCAGTTATTGTAAATATCAGGGACACCCAAATGCACTTTGAGGCATAGGAGTGGATCCCAAGCTCATTCACGCCTAAGGAGCAGGGTTTACAAAACATCGCGAATGTTGGACTTTAAAAAAATGTATTGCATTGCCAGCTCAAAACACACACACACACACACACACACACACACACACACACACAGAGAAAACGTTACAGTTCTAGTGATACTTCTAAATGTGAACAGTACTGGAATTCAGGAAAAAATACCACGCTCAAATCAATATATTTATGGGATTCATGTAAGCAGCGTTGTAGTTCAGTAGATCTCCCTCTATAAGCTAATTCACAATTCATTAGGAAGTTCTGTTAAATCTCTGCTTCACGTTCTCTGCCCTTCTATTACACTGTTGATCTGTGATTAAATGTTCTAATAAAATTAACTGGCTTTGCTACAAACAGAACATCTGGAGCTATGTTTAATTTCATGTCAAACATACACAGGAAACACCTGTCTAGGTGAAGTAATTTTTTTTTTTAATGACATTAATCCATCTGTTTTGGAAAATGGTGTCATGGTTGTCACATTAAAAGGTAATATCAACAAACACAGAAACGCTAAATTGCTTTGGAGTGTAAGTTTTCTAAAATTAAAAAAAAAAATGGCTTATCCAAATGTTATTGTGTCAGCCTTATTTTGTGCTGAATAATAAGGGGACTTCTTTTCCAACTCAGCAACTTTCAATACCTGCCCTGTAAAACTTCCAGATGTTAAGTTACTCTCTGTGCTTAAAACATAAAAACCACCGGTGTGATGCTTTATCTAAATACCTGTGCCAAAATCAAACTAACACCATTCACTGATTTCCTCAGTGGTAAGCAAGACTTTACATGCCTTTTAAAGTATACAAATTATGCATACATGATTTTTATATGACGCCAGTGAACAAGTATATGCTTTTTAGAAATTAAATCTTCACATGTGTATATAATTAGCAGTGGCTTCTGGTAGAGAGATGTGAGTACACACAGAAAGCCTGATAGAGAAATTGACTAGATGTCATACATGATCTTTTCCTCTTTCATTCAGTTCGTTTCAATATTCTCAGCTTACTGGCCTCTAAATATTCTTTCTCTAAGTCTTCCTTCCAATTTCTATTTGTAGGACAGGAGTAGGCTGCCAAGACAGTACATAGTAGTTGTTTGTTTGTTTCTGTTTTTTCCAACATTCCTTTAATACCAGCTTAATGATTTACTTGTTTTGAGAGTCATACTATTTTCTCATTTAAGAAATGAGGTAGTTGAAGGGTGAAAAAAGGTAAATGACTTGATCGGGATCACCTGACATATCTGGACATGCAGGATATATTTGGCCATTATGTACAAAATGCCTTTCATATGGATGTTCTTTGCACATTGTTTCTTTAATTGAAGTGCGTCCTGAGGCAAAGTGTGAATTCGTAGTGGGAAAGCGGAGTGCTTGGTAAGGTGAGGAGAGGGCTAAAGGCACAGTCCATGAAGCCTATCTTTATCTCGTATATTCTTAAAAAATGGTGTGAATTTCTAATTCTACTCCCCAATATTGTTATACATGTAGAAGTGTGCTGCGTTGCTTTATGTTATTTTTCTAAAATATGTTTTTAAATAAAACGATATTCCAAGAAGGGAGGCCTTACACCTCTCACCTCTCCTGCTCTAGGGCTTCACCTACTCATACCCCCAGCTTTGTACCCTTAGGATATAGGCAATGAAGGAAATTACGAGAAATATCTTTTTTTCAGACCATCGTGCCAGCCCAGAGTGTTCTGGAAAATTACCAATAGGTTTTATTTTCAAGTATGGTTAGTAGAATGAAATGATGCAGATTTGTTAACTCTATCTAAGAATAGATTTGTCACAGATAACAATCTTAGGATAACTTGAAACAATTTGAAACTTTAGTGTTTAACTCTTGGTCAATAAATTGTTGGTGTTAGGAATTTTCATAGCTGTGACAAAATGTTATGCTGTTTACTTCTGGGCTAGCAGAGAGGTGAAGGGTCCATGCTTTTGGCTGAATTCTAATAGATGCAGTTAGAAGGAATTGAAAAAGGGAGATTGAACACATCTCTTATTCCTAAACGATTATGTATATTAAAGTGGACTAGAGGTATACAGGTTGGGAAAGAGTGGCCAAGTGGAGAAGTAAGGGTAGAGGTACTGAAAAGAGTGAAAATCAGATTAACGAACTATGTCTGCTTGTAAGGTGGCAACTATTCCTTGGGCCACAGTGATGGCAAATTCTTGGAATGGAGGCTCTGTGCCAGTGAATATGTCATGTCACAGTCTCTAGAGCCCCGAGTTCCACTGCCGGGTACCACAACTTGTCCCTGGGGATGGAAGTTGAGATAGGTACCGTCCTGGACCTTCTGCTTCATGTGTCCATTAGAACATCTCTGTCTGTCTCTGCCTTTTTGCCTCTCTCTCTGTGTCTCTCTCTCACTTGTAGTATCACGCATTGTGGCAAATCCTTAATCTCTAGATCTCATTACTCTCATCTGTTGGTGCGGTCTTGGTAAGAGTGTGGTGTCTCTTCTCTCTCTAAATTTCCACGATTCGATTATGTTTTATGAATCCCAGGAGAGGGAAAAATCAAAGCAGTTTTCCAGAAGAACACAAACAAATTGACTTAGGAACTAAAATAATTGAACACTGATGTCTGAATGCAGTGATATGTAAATTGGGGGAAACTTCTTTCATGTCCTGATATGGAGAATTATATTCTTTCACTTGTGTACCTCTTTTGCATCTGTTACTCTGCAGCACTTAGAGACTGGCAGCCAGTTCCAGACTGTGTCATTCCATCCCTTGTTTCTATCTGTTTTCACTATGCACCCTCTGCTTGGGACACCTTTTTTTCTGGTTTCTTAGCTCTACAGGCAGATCATCCTCCAGGACTACTTAAACATTATCTTCTTGTTGAAACCTTTCCCAGGACCCTCTTCCTTATTAAGGTTAATGTTGATCAATCTCTCCGCTTTGAATCTTTTACATAAGTTATTCTTGTTGTTTTTATTTTATTTTAACATTTTATTTTATATTGGAGTATAGGTGATTAACAATGGTGTGTTAGTTAGTTTCAGGTATACAGCAAAGTGATTCAGTCATACATATACATGTATCTATTCTTTTTCAAATTATTTTCCCATTTAGGATGTAACATAATATTGATCACAGTTCCCTGTGCTATCAGTAGGTCCGTGTTGGTTATCCATTTAAAATATAGCAGTGTGTACATGTCAATCCCAAACTCGCTAACTATCCCTTTTACTAAGATTTTTTATTGATTAATTTTACATATGAGGAAATTGAGGCCCAGAGAGGTTAGATAACATGCCCAGCCACACAGCTAGTTAAGCAGTGGAGCTAGCATTCCAAGCCAAGTCTACCTGACCCCAAAGCTTATACTATTTCCACTGTCTTGTGAGGAACCTTATATGACTATGTAGGCAGATAGGAATAAAATAAAATTATTGGAGATCGTGACTTTTCTTTTCAAGTTACGGAAGTAGGGCATACTGATTGGAAAATATTTGGGAATATAAGAAAGTTTAAAAAAGAAAAGGAAAACTGTATATTTCTACCAACTACTTCCTTAGACTCTTCTGCTGTTCTAAGTTTGCATAGTTTTCTTTTAATATATATAATGAATATAATTTTGCTTCCTACTTTTCTAACCTAACGTATGATAAACAATTTCCATACTATAAAACACTCTACATAAAATAATCTTCAATTTCTACATAAATATACTGAGGGATATGGCATGATTAAATAGTTTCTCAACACTATGGTTATCTTCAATTTTCTCATGTAAGTAGTGTTGCAATGAATATATACATATCTCGTATTATTTTTATTTTCTTAAGATATATTCTTAAAAGTAAAATTAATGAGTCAGAAGCTATGACCATTTTTATGGCTCTTGATAGAAACTGATAAACCTTATACTTGAGCAAATACATGGATATCACAGATCCTAGAAGATTGTAAGCGCTCAGGAAATGATACTTATATTTTCAAATTACTTTCCAGAAAGGGCTTAATAGTTTACACTTCCATTCCTCTTATATGAGCACTCTTCTCACAATAAAATGGCTAGTACTGACTGCTTAAATGTTAACAAACATTTTCACTGTTTTCTTAATTGATGGGTGAAAAATGCTTCCATTGTTATTTTACTTTGAATAAATTATATAGGCCAGAAATGATATCAAACCCCCAATTTTTTTTATGGTTTTCTTTTCAGTGATCACTATATATTCCTGAAAATAGAAGATAAAATTATGTATGAAATTTCCCATTCCAATTCTGTAATTTTCTTTTAAAAATCTTTATCTTCTCTGCTTGGAGATGTACTCATAATTGGGATATTCCGAAATGCATTGCTTAGCATCCCTGGATGATTTTAGTAAAATTTTTAGTAACTTTGAAACATCTTTATACATTTAATTTTCTGAATTAACTTAAAGACAAAAATAGTTGGACACTTTTCTAATTATTTTTGAGTTATGTACATAATATTTGAATGTTGTTTTGACTGTCTGCTAATAAAAGAAGATGAGGTGGAACCATCCTGTTTAAAATTATACTCTGAAATTAACTCAGGAATCTTAACTTCAATTTGCCATGGTTAAATCTGAGAAATCATCAATATTCAGCAGTTACTTATAAATAGCCTCATGTTCTTTGATTACCAATTTGTTATTTGGATTTACATATGTTTAAGGTGTTTAGCTTTGTTTATTACTCTTTTATTACTTTTTTTCAAATGTATTTTTCTCTCTAGAGTTTAGGAGTCTTAATATAATTGATGTTTGTAAGATTTCTCGATCAAGGCAGCATTTGTTTAAAATAAAGGTGAAATAGCTATTGTCTTATTGTTTTTTGTAGGTGCAGATGTCAATCTACCTCAGCCTGAATAATTTTCCAGCTAGTAGATGGCCAGATTACCCCCAACAAATAACTGTGTTCTAAGTCTTTATGTGTATCATTGAGTTTTCCACAGTTGAACTTGCAAATTTATACTCCAACAAATTTGATTCCATGCTAATCCATGACATAGTTTGATCATCCCTATGTAATAAAGTTCTCCTTTCTTATGTGGGAGGAAAACAAATCTCCTGTCTAATGCAAACAACATTATCTGTAAAACTGTGATACATCATCATACATGCAAAATCAAAGCCCGTGGTAAGGCTAGACTGGCAGATTAGATGAACCACATCAATTTTCCATCAATCAAATTGTAGTTTATTGTTCAGCTGAACTACCTCAGGCAACACAAATCTAAAACACTGTCATTTTGGAAACATTACATTTTTTTTCTTGTCACATTATAACCCAAGCTATAGTCGTAAAAGCGAATGTCGTACCAGTACTGACTCATAATATTCCTTCATTTAAGAACAGCTAATTCATCTGTAGATTGGGTTGGTGCCTGCATATAAAGATGATAGCAGTATTGTGTTGTAATATTATCCAACCACATTGCTACCTTAATTATTTCCAAATTAATAGTGACAAAAACATTCAATTAAACAAAAGGTGGTTGCTTAAAATAATACCTTAATAACCAGATTAGAGGAGAAAAATATAATTTTTAATCTATCTAATATTTCATTTGTTTTGTTTGCGTGCAAAAAAAATCGGGCAAAATTTAAAGATTTGACATCTGAAGATAGAATAATAACTTTTGTTTTAAAAAATTTTTGCAGTAGGGAAAATGTGATTCACCTGTCAGACTGAAAGTTTAACAAAAACAAGAAACAAAAAACTCGAATATCCAGAATGTTAAAAAGCTGATTACATTCTGTCTCCCACAAGTGTATCAATAGATTTTCTGACATTTATTCTGTGAAGTCCCTCGCAGGTTGAGGAATTATCATCGATGCTGTTGCATTTTAAAAGCTTTTCTCTCAGTTCATCTTAGTTGTATGAAACAAGCTAATGGCATTTCTATAGCTAGAAATATTTAGTCGAATGCATGCAACAGGGATGATTGCTTTCCTTTGTGGTATAGGTATTACAATTTGGAAAGGGAGGAGGGAAAATAACTAAATAAATTTTATTCTCAAAATACAATTCTCTCCAAATTGAATGAGATATTTGTGCAAGAATGAACCTTGTTAAAACCATGGTGGTTTCCAGTTGCTATAGACTCATATTTATACTTAAAATGTGTTCATGATTACTTGATGAAGGCATAAACCTGCTCAAGGAATAATACTCATAAATAATACATGCTAAAGCTGAAAGATAATCAGACAAGTTATAAGAATATACCTCCCTCCACAATGTATGTCATTGTTACATTTCATGAAAGGCCACTTAATTGACTACCAGATAAAGGAATAAACCTGCTAAAAGAATAGATTTACTGTGCACTGAGGCAATGCATTTAAGAGGTCTCCACTGAATAAAAAACTAGTTCCACTGGCTGAGCTAAGATGTGTTCTTGAACGCATTGGGACTTATTAACTGAACTTTTATGTGCCTTTTATGCATCATTTACTTTTGAAAAATCCGGAATTTTCATGATAGCAATTACTTTTACACCAAAGTCATGCAAAATTCCTGTGGTTGGTACCACAAAATCTACCCCAAGGAAGGACCTTGCCCTCTTTTTAACACCTCTGGAGTTTAGGACAAAAAAAAAGGAAGTAGAATAATACCAAAGGAGGTGTATATGGCTCCACTGATTGCTGTGGGTTTTCGGTTAAAAAAAAGTAGCTCGAAGACCTTACACTAACCCTTCTGTAGATTTTGTTTTATGGGCCTAGAAGCGAAAAGAGAAAAAAATACTGAATCATTTTTTTTGCAAATATGATGATGATAATAACACCTAACATTTATTGAGAGCTTACTATTTGCCTAAGCAAATTTGTAACATTTGGTTATTTGTACCATTTTTTTGGTGCAAATATGTCTATTTTTGGCAAGACCATAAACGTTTTCATTCGGTCTAATTTAGCCAAGATTTTGTATTTGCCTTCTCTGAAATTCATTCCTCAGAAGTACAAAACCTATTGGCAATAAAGCTCTGTATTTGGTTCAGCTTTGCTATAAAATCCAGTGTTTCTCAACACTGTGTAATTAAATGCAAATGCTAGGTTATAATTATATTATGGGTGTGACAAAAACAGAGAGAAGGAAATTCTTAGTTGAATCTGCTTCTACCTTGTTGTTTCTAGGTTTCCTGTGGTTTCTTCTCTCAACTTTCAAATTGTATTTGATCCAAAGAGTCTAGCTTAACTCTAAAAGGTTTCATTAAAGTTTAGCTGAATGTGCAGGTTTTCATAATCCCTTCTGCAGACCCCAGGACAATAAGGATGAAATAGCATTCTTCTGATGATACATTGTCAAGTTCTGCTCTATTCTCCTGCTTACGTTTTTTCTTTTTCTGTTTCATTTATGGACACACGAGGCTTTGAATGTATCAGCAGTGACTCTGAGATCGGGACTTTTTATAAAGAGCAGTGCCTGATGTAGCTTACTTTTAAATAAGGTTCATACCTTCCGACTCACCCTTCTCTCCCATCTTTTCTCCACACCTCAGTGCCTGCTCCACACTCCCTTCCCCCTACTTTCTCTGTTGTCTTTTTTTTTTTAATATACAAAGATAGTAGCAATAGTGGCACTGGGAATAATAGTTACCCCAAAAATAGGGTGACTGATAATGTTAAAACACATAGTCCCATCCAGCCTGACATTTTCTCTCATGAAAGATAATTTAAAAGCTACTGTGAGCATTAGTTACAATAGCCAAGATATGGAAGCAACCTATGTCCATCAACAGATGAAAGGATTAAGAAGATGTGGTATATATATACATATATGCAATGGAATATTACTCAGCCATAAAAAAGAATGAAATTTTGCCACACAGCAGCCTGGATGGACTTGGAGGGCATTATGCTAAGTGAAATAAGTCAGACAAAGAAAGACAAATACTGTATGATATCACTTATATGTGGAATCTAAAAAATATAAAAAATTAGTGAATATAGCAAAAAAGAAGCAGACTCACAGATACAGAGAAGAAACTAGTGGTTACCAGTGAGGGGGGGCAATATAAGAGTAGGAGATTAAGAGGCACAAATTATTATGTATAAAATATGCTACAAGGATATATTGTACAACACAGGGAATATAGCCGATATTTTATAATAACTATAAATGCAGTATAAACTTTAAAAATTGTGAATCACTATATTGTACACTTATAACATATAATATTGCACGTCAACTACACTTCAATTTTTTAAATAAAAGCTACTGAGGACTTCTGTGAAATGTTCAGTGTCAGGTAGAGCAACTTTAGGCCATTCCTCACTTGCCAGAATTTTCTACTGAGGTTTGAGAGGTTGAGACATGGCAAAGGGGCTTTCTGAAGGACCCAGTTTCTCAGGAACATCAGCTGAGTTGGTCTGTTTCAGAGAGTTTACTGCTCTTAGAATTCTCAAAATACAGAGCTGGTCAGAAGGTGTCATTTCCTAAATGAACAAGTCTGAGAGCCAGAGGTGTGGAACGACTTGGTCCATGTCACACAATCTTTGAGTGATAGACTAATGCCCAGTTCTCTGACCTCAATTGATGGCCTAGTCCTACATACTGGTAGTTCTAGAATATTGGCCGTTGGCCTGTAGCTGGTCCATGATGAAGGATGTGGTCGTCCCCAGCTAAATGAAGAAAAGCCACAAGAAGGTGAATTTTTCATAGAGCTGACTTTATTTCATTTCAAAGAATGTCTTAAACTTTGGTAGGGCAGTATCTGTTCTTATGTGAAATGGTGGTGAACGTCGTTTATACTTGTTTTCCCTTTGTTTGTTTTTAAGTGTCTTCTCTTGGTAAAATTAAATTGTTGGCAACTCAAAGATGGAACTTACATATTTATTTGAAATTTTACTGCCCCATGAAATCTAAAAGTCTGGGAAGCACTACCGTAGACCCTTTCCTTCTCCCTCCCCAGTCCCAGATGGGCCCTGCTGTGAATCCCTCCTCCTCCCAGTTTCCTTTTTGGCAGAATATCCACTATGATTCTTGGCCACAGGCTGTGGAAACCTCCATGGGTGGAAGGTTAGCATGGGTGGGTTTACACTCAGCTATACCACCAATTAAGGTGCCATATTTCTCAAGCCATTATTAGCCTCCTTGGATTTTATTTTTCTTATTATAAAAATGAAAGTGTTGGTCAAGTTAATTTGAGACTTACTTTAGTTCTCTCTTTCTGTGTGTGTGTGTGTGTGTGTGTGTGTGTGTGTGTGTGTGTGTGTGTGTGTTTAGAAGCTTCAAGTTCTGTTTGGGAGGCAGTGCTTATAAAGTAATGTTTGGTCGGTTTGGACTATAGAGGTTTGGTGTGAGGAAGTAGACACGGGGGAGACGTAAAGAGGCAGAAGAATCAGTCTTACTCCCCCAAAGAGGATGAATTCTAACAACCAATGTACAGAATTCTCAATTGTTTGCTCAGTTTATTAATGTAGCCATGTCTCTTTTCGGTTCTTCCTTTATTCATATTTTGATGTTCAGGCTGTCCACCATTTGCTTACATAAACTAAATCTGAATTTATGCACATTTTAAATTTTCCCTAATGTATCTCTCTATGTATATATTGTTGCATTGATAGAAAGAACACTGAAATTTGAGTTTGAGTTCAGAATCCAGCTCTGTCATTTAGTTGTTGGGTGGCTCTGAGTGAGTTCTCTGACTTCTCTATACCTACCTGGAGATAATGCCTTCCTTCAAAGAAATTCCAACAATTAAATGAACATAGATTGTAAACTATAAGGGTCTATATAAATATCAGGCATTAATATTACTTATCTGATCTATATTTTACACATGGTACCTGAGATGGATGGATGTTATATACGTAGGAATATATATGTATTCCACAATTTTATGTAGTAACTACATGATTCAGGAATTGATCGATTCTTTCTTTTTCTTTTTCTTTTTTTTTTTCTTTGTGGTACGCGGGACTCTCACTGCCGCGGCCTCTCCCATTGCGGAGCACAGGCTCCGGACGCGCAGGCTCAGCGGCCATGGCTCACGGGCCCAGCCGCTCCGCGGCATGTGGGATCCTCCCGGATCAGTGCACGAACCTGTGTCCCCTGCATCGGCAGGCGGACTCTCAACCACTGCGCCACCAGGGAAGCCCTGATTCTTTATTTTTTTATTATAAAAAGTAATCAACAAATCTCTTTTATTATACAGAGTCCTTGCTGTGTAGCCCCTGTAAGCTTTTGTCTACATATTTCTCACCTTTTGACTTTCTCTCCTAGCTCAGAAGTCGCTCTTAACTCATTTAAGCTGTTATGGGTCACCTTGTTGTCTGCAAGATAAAACTCAAAGTTTCTTAGCCAGGCATGTCAAACCTTTCATAAATTTATGCCAAAATATATTTCCTGCTTTCTATAACCCAGACACATTTCCAAAACTCTGACCTTCTAAACACATTATAGGCTGAAATTCCTACCCTCCTACCTCATCTGGCAAAATCCTACTCATTTTATTTCAATCTTCCACTTCTCAACTCTCCTAGGCAGCGTTAGTCTCCTCTGTGAACCCCTTGCACTCTCCCTCCCCATATATTTACATTGCAACACACATACACTACACTGTAAATATTTATGGTATGACTCCTTCTAAGTGAAGAATAGTATCTTACGAGACTTTTGTCTATCATTGCCTATCAAAGTATCTGGCAGATAGCAAATACTTAGAAAATGTTTGTAGCTATATCAGTACAACTATAACTGTACAAATATTGCTATTTTGTCATTAATTTTTATCTAGTAAATTTCAACTATGATATGGTCAGGGTTTTTTTTTCTTTCTTCCTTTTTACTCCTTATCAATAAAAGTACTAGAATTTGAGCAATCTTTTACAATGTAGTATATCTGATCTTATTTCATTGTTAAATCACTGAAATACAGGACTGATTGCTTAAGTTTATCTTAATTGTTCAACTGGATCAATTGGGCAGCAATCCAATTGCATGGTGAGCAATTTTCAAAAGTTTATTTAGACTCCTATAATAAGGTCATCTTAGCATCTCCTAAGGCTACTCTTCATTATTAAGTGTAGTTGTAGTTCAGTACATTACCTTAACTTTTGTACTATTATGTTACTATTATGTACTTATACTACACGTATATATGAAATTCCATAGAAGAGATGGAAAGAGGAAGATAGAAAAAATCCAGGGATTTGTAGATTCCTGAAGATAATCTGCACAGTTTTTGAAAGATGGTCAAAGTTAAAATTCATCTTGCCAGCCCACCAACAAGCTTTTGCCATGTAAATGCACCAGGTTGTAAAGTAATTAAAAAGTGGAGCAAAGAAGACAGTATTGAAAAGTCAATAACAGCAATATAACTATATTGCATAATAATTTGTAACATTCCCATCCACTGAGTTAAATCTGGGTCTATATACAACTATAATTTTCAAATTCTCATTTCTTAAAATGGATTTGGAATGGATTTGAATAGTGATTTCCAGACATTTAAATATTTGTCTCAGCTCAGTTTCTTCTTAATCATCACCTGCTCAATACTAATTGTTGCAAACCAAGTTGAAGGCCAAGTTGGAAAGAAAATCGTATCTTTGTCCTAACTTATTCTTTGGGATTTTTTTAATTGGCTTGACTTCTGACTGCTATACAGGGGTGTATGTATGTGTGTTGGGACAGAGGTGGCGTCAATGATTAAAGAATTCTGATCTGGGTCTCTCTAAGAGTTTCCAAACCTCAAAATCAATGCCTTTATTATGATTGTTTATCCAACCCTTCCAAAAAGCTTCAAATCCTTCATGGAATGTGTGTGAAAAGACAGCACAACTCAGTATTTTATTTATTTATTTGTTTATTCCTCTATAAAGGAACACCTCTGTTGTAGTTCAGATTCCTTGAGAAATGCATGCAGGATGTTTATTGGTAAGTGCTTTGAGGCATAACTTCTCTGAGGGACTTAAGGAAGCAGAATTGGGCAGAGGAGAACAATTGTAATACATTTGACATAGAAGCCATATTAGATCTCATAAAGAGCTCTATGTTGAGTTGAGATGGCCTTTCAGAAATGTCCCAAATGGGGAAAGGGGGTCAGCACTTTGTCCCCTGCATCATCCAGCCATCATTCATGTGTTTCTCCTCCCTCTACAAATCTTCCCCCTACTTCAGGTGACATAACTAAGGCAGCTCACTTGGCCAAGGACAATTCCTGAGGGGTAATTAAGTATTAAGTCATGGATAGGTAACATTTCCAGCATCTGGGGAGATGAGTACTTTGGTCCTCAGGGAAGAGAGATCTAGTTCATGCACCAGAGAACCCACTGCAGAATTCAATTTGAGTGTCATCCTTGATGAAATGACTAGGTGGGGTCAGTAAACATGATAGACTAATTCTGCCTAATCCCTATTGATTGTTTCAACTTTAGAATATCCAATTTATACCACTTCTCCATTAGTACATTTGGGCTGCTATAACAAAACATCATAGACTAGGTGGTTTATAAAAAACAAACATTTATTTCTTACAATTCTGGAGACTGGGAAGTTCAAGATCAAGGCACCAGCAGATTCTGTATCTGGTGAGAGCCTGCTTCCTGGTTCACAGATGGCACCTTCTCACTGTGTCCTCAGATGCTGGAAGGGATAAGGGAGCTCTCTAGGGACTCTTAGGGCTCCACCATCATGACTTAATCACCCCCCAAAGGCCCCATCTCCAGATACCATCATATTGGGGAATGAGTTTCTACATATGAACTCTGGGGGGAATACAAACATTCAGTGTGCTGCAGATGGAAAGTTCTTAAAGGCTGAGTTAGATCTATTCTATTAATTTTTTATTTCTTTGAATCTGTCCCATGATGAATAGCTGAGTGACTATATACATAAATGTACCTTTATATATATGATTATATATAAAATCAGTTAATTACATATCTAATTTGAAAGTGCTATGCTGATGGATTTGGAGATGGAGGAAGAAGCCACAAGCCTATGAACACCCAGTGGCCTCTAAAAGCTGGAAAAGGCAAGGATATTGATTCTCACAAGGAACTTCTAAAAGGAATGCAGCCATACCAACACTTTGATCTTAGCCCAGTGAGAATGATTTTGGACTTTTGACCTCCAGAACTGTAAGAAATGATGTTTTAAACCACTAAATTTGTGGTAATTTGTTACAGGAGCAATAGGAAACTAATACAATGGATTTTGCCTGTTTGAAAGTATGTACTGGGGTTTCTATACTTCTATAACCATTTGACTATACTTGTAATTTCTTGTACTGTTTTTCAATGTCCAAATAAGGAATAAGACTTATTACTCAACAAACCCATTAAAATAAACATGTAGATACATAGGTAGATAGATAGATATGAATCTCATAGATGGAAATGTTTTTAGTTTGATAGATATTTTATGTTTATAGTACTGGGTGTTTTTAAAGTTTGAAACAAAATTTTAAAATCATAAGATTTAACATATAAATCTGGATTTACAGCTTTCTTTAAAAAAACACAAGTTAACACTGGGCCTAGATTTCCAGGTGGCAAAATCTTTTTGGAGTTGAGTGGTAGCTGTGCTTGTGAGCTAAAACATGACCTCTCTAGATGGCCATTCTCTCTACCGACTCACACAGGTATTGCTATGCACTTAGGCGCTTGCCTGGTCTGCACACTCAGCCTGGCTTAGTTAAGGTGCTGCATCGTCTTTTTATTTAGTTGCTAGTTTTATATGAAGTGGCTTGTTGACTTAGCATTGTTAAGAAGAGTTGAAAATTATAAGTAAAAATGCTATGTGTAAATTTGTTTTATATTAATTCCTGGAAATAAGTATTCTCTTTAATTCTTTTCTACTTCTAGTTCCATACCTTCTCATTAAAACAGGAAACTGTTTTCTTATTCCTTATTATGGATTCATGTTTCTAGTTAAAATGGTGTCTAGGATTTGAATATGGGATGGGAAGGGATGTCCAAGGTAGAATTTGCTGTAATATTTTTAAGCAACAAATCCACCAACAACTTTCTCTGAAAACCTTCATGTTGAAGGCCTTCATGAATGTCTGAGTTTGAAAGGTGGCCTCGTGTAGTTATGAGTGTGGACTCCAGAGTTAGCCTGCCTAAGTTCAAATCCAAGATCCATCCACTGATTTGGATCCACCAAAATCTAAGTTGTGTGTGTTTGCTCAAGTTACTTAATTTCTCTGTCCTTCATTTTCTTCATCTGCAAATGAAGGTAATAATACCTGCCTCATGGTTGAGCATTAAATTAGTTGATATCTGTAGATCATGTATTTACACAGCACCTACTCATACTATTTACCAGCCTTTAGCCTGGTAAATCATCTAGTACCTGTGTCCTTCTTTGATTCTAACTAGAAGGCCATGTATCTAGCCAACGACCCAAAGTATGTATTTATCACTAAACATGGCAGTTTACTCATCTATCAATCTAAGCTCACATTTAGTGTAAAGAAAGTAAACAAATGATAAAGTGAAGATTAGGAAGAATTGATAATTCCCAGGAGACCAAGTGCTATTCTTGGGACAAAAGTTACTCACTGTCCCAAGATGGGATCCTTTTGAGATTACCTGGTCACTGCAACCTCTGTCTGACTTTCCAGTTGGTATTTTATATGGTATGAGAGAATGATTTTTATGAAATAAGTATAAGGTAATTCATAGCAAGCATGATAAATTGGCTATTTACATACATGTGTATGTACATGCACGTGAATATCTACACATACACATATATTTGGTCAACTAATCATGTGCAAGATGGGATGAATGCATAATTTATCCTATTTTTCAGATGGCAAAAGAGTGAACCAAAAGATAATTAAAGTAATATACCATACTATCCACAAAATAGAAAGCTTAAGAGTTTTCTCACAAATGTCTCCCTATAACATTAAAAAAAATAAACCTCTGCAAAACATATTATTAATTTGGGTCAAATAAGTTTAGATTTTCTTATAAATTGAAGTCACAATTTATTCTAGAAATGCATGTGCCCATGATGACTTTTTTTTTTACTCTTCCTTTTAGAATTTCTGCTTCTGAGGATTTCCCATAAAAACTATGAAATTTTTAACTTAGATTAACCACATACCACATAATCTAACCACTTTCTTTTCTTTAATCTCGTAACTAGTTTCTGAGAACTTCTTACAGACTCCGTAAGGCTATTGCAATATAGGGACTTTTCATTTTATTATTTATTTTGTGATTTACAATAATACGTCTGGAGTCAGGGACAGGGTTAATGTGGTGAGCGCGTTCGGATTTTGTGTACTTTGGATTGGTGATTCTCTGGGATTCACTCAGTGCGTTTGAGATATAAAAATGTAGCAGAAGCTGGAAAAAGCCTTTGTGTGTTACCTTAGCCTTAAAACATTCGCAGTCCACTAGGCTGCGTGGGGTTGTTTTTTTTTTTTTTTCTTTGAGTTGTGCACATAATAAAACTGAATTTCAAGTGATAGTTTTCAAGTAACGTCTACTTTTAGTACATTATTTTAGGTGTCTGTCATATGGCTGAAATAATGTAACTGAATGTATAATTTGTCTTCTTTAAAAATGGGTGATTGGGGCTTCCCTGGTGGCACAGTGGTTGAGAGTCCGCCTGCCGATGCAGGGGACACGGGTTCGTGCCCCGGTCCGGGAAGATCCCACATGCCGCGGAGCGGCTGGGCCCGTGAGCCATGGCCTCTGAGCCTGCGCGTCCGGAGCTTGTGCTCCACAACGGGAGAGGCCGCGGCAGTGAGAGGCCCGCGTACCGCAAAAAAAAAAAAAAAAAAGGGTGATTTTAGGTATAGGAGTCAAAGACTAATCTGAAGTAATTTATAAATAAAAATCTGGGGTCCACAGGTTTCTTGGCTGTACAACTTGGAAGAAGACAGTCTTTTCAGTGTTTGTTGTGTAACCTTCTATATCTGGAGATTTTTAACTTTGGTTATGAGCCTTAGCTTTATTTCATTTAATAAGACCGTAATATTCTATTAAAGGAAGAGGTACAGAAAAATCTGTCATTACCTTTATTGCCAGAACAGACATGACAGTTGTTACTTATTTATAAGAATATGACTGGTTCTCCCTGCCATCTATGGAATCTTTAAAAAAAATTAAAAGCTTCCATGCATATATTAGGGATACAAAATTACTTATATGGAGGTTATAAGACTTACTTTATAATTTGTAGCAAAAAAATTTTAAAGTTCTGACATTCATATAAAATAAATTGTTCTTCTCATTCCCAGGCTATAGCTGTTTTATCACAGACAGTAGACATAAAGAGATGGCACAGTAGATACTCTACTTGTTAAGAGTTAGTGTCATCTTCCATGATATGATACTAACTCTTAACAAGTAGAGTATCTACTGCGCCATCTCTTTATGTCTACTGTCTGTGATAAAACAGCTAGCCTGGAATATTACTCAGCCATAAAAAGAAACTAAATTGGGCTTCCCTGGTGGCGCAGTGGTTGAGAATCCGCCTGCCGATGCAGGATACACGGGTTCGTGCCCTGGTCCGGGAAGATCCCACATGCCGCGGAGCAACTAAGCCCGTGAGCCATGGCCGCTGGGCCTGCGCGTCCGGAGCCTGTGCTCCGCAGCGGGAGAGGCCACAACAGTGAGAGGCCCGCATACCGAAAGAAAAAAAAAAAAAAAAGAAACTAAATTGAGTTTTTTGTAGTGAGGTGGATGGACCTGGAGTCTGTCATACAGAGTGAAGTAAGTCAAAAGGAGAAAAACAAATACCATATGCTAACACATATATATGGAATCTAAGAAAAAAAAATGTCATGAAGAGCCTAGGGGTAGGACAGGAATAAAACACAGACCTACTAGAGCATGGACCTGAGGATATGGGGAGGGGGAAGGGTAAGCTGTGACGAAGTGAGAGAGTGGCATGGACATATATACACTACCAAACGTAGTGTGGATAGCTAGTGGGAAGCAGCCGCATGGCACAGGGAGATCAGCTAGGTGGTTTGTGACCACCTAGAGGGGTGGAATAGGGAAGGTGGGAGGGAGGGAGATGCAAGAGGGAAGAGATATGGGGACATATGTATATGTATAAACTGATTCACGTTGTTGTAAAGCAGAAATTAGCACACCATTGTAAAGCAATTATACTCCAATAAAGAGGTTTAAAAAAAAAAAGAGTTAGTGTCAGAAAAGACAGAGCAGAAAGAGCTAGTTTTAAGAGTTCCTGAATTCTGGATAATTTATGCTTCTAAAAATACTCCATTGTTAGATTATCTTGACGTTAGGAAACTAGAATTTTCATCAGTAACGCTAACAGTGATGTGCTTTTACAATGTGATGAAATAGCCTCAAAGAATTTAATTAACATGAACAGCTTTAGCAGCCACAAAGTTTCAGTGGTTTTTCCCTGTTTTCTGAACTAATAAAATGTATATAAATTAACATGGAATTATCTTGGACGATGTTTTCATCTTTGTCAGATAAGTAATAGATCTTACACTCACAGTAAGATCTTTACTCATGGTGTTTCAATTCTTGTGGTTGCAGTAATACACCAGAGAGAAACATAACTACAAAAATGTCAAAACAACTTTTGGTACCTTTAACAAAGTGCATGAAAGAAAGATGATTAAAAAAAAAAACAAATGGCTGAGCTTTCTGGTAATTTATTTGAACTAATTCAGTCTTTACTAAAGATGGAGTTAAGAATTCAAAACTAAACTTGGCATCTTATGGACATGGTAGAAAGAAAACTAATGAAAAAATATTTAAGCAAATTACAACTTAGAAATGTCTTAAACAATTTCTTGTCCATGGCGCTTTTCACTAGACTCTGAATTTTGACATAGTATAGTCTACAGTAGCTTTCAATAAAGATACATGCAACTGTCACACAATAAAATAATATTGTTTTGCATACTGAACAACAGAAAAAAATAGGTTTTTCATAAAGGATGAGTGATTCTTACATCCAACTAAACACTCAAAATGCTGGATCTCATTGTGATGAGGGAAATGAAGTCAAAATTTTAAAATCCCATATTTTCAGCTATTTATTTTCTAATATTCTGTTATTTTGCTGTTAACCCATTTATTATTTATAGTAGGTTTCAAAGACATAAAAAATGCAAAACATGTAAATGATTGAAAAGACTCATCATAAAATGCAGACTGGATATAGTAGGAAGTAAAGCTAACAGAATACTAAGACATAGGAAGAATATAAAAGGGTACATGACTGCAGCTACCAAATAGTCAAAAACAGGTGCTGTGACATAATGATGTTAGCAAGTTGGAGGCATAAGAGATTGAGTTTATTTGGAAAATCTAGATTGAAATTATCAGGGAGAGTGCATGGTCCAGATATAACTAGAACACTGAATGAGTGCATCACAGTGGACATAAGTGGACATGAAATTTAGATGCTAGTGTGTAGTACAGCTGACTCACAAATATGATGGTTTCACCAGGGGCTGGCAAGATTTGGAATGGGCCATTTTTAGTGTTTATTTAGCTTTTTCTTTTTTTCCCCTCAGCATTGTTTCATGTATCTTACCTCCTGTGTTCATTTATTTCCTTTGAATTAATGAAGCATGTACTTCAATAATTTTTCAGTGACGATCTGTGTAGAAAATTTTACCCCTTTGTGAGGAAAATGTTTTTACTTTTGAATGGTAGTTTATCTGGGTATAAATTTCTCATCTGATGGTTATTTGTTCTTGGCAGTTTGACATTGTTATTTCTGTTATTGCCTCTGCTCTTGCGGCTGAGAATCTGCTGTCTGTATGATTGTTGTTTCCTTACTAAATCTGCCTTTTAATTCTCACTAATATTAATATTTTTGTCTTTGTTAATTTTGAGTTTCACTAGATACATGAGTGCGGATTTACTTTCATTTACCCAACACATGATTTGTGTGCTTTTATATCTGAGTATGTGTATGTTTCTTCAATTCTGTGAATTTTCAATCTTTATTTCCTTGATACCATTTTCTTTATTCACTTCTTTTAACCATCTATTAAATAGATATTGTATCTACTTATTCTGTCTTTCACACACCTCCAACTTTTTCATATTTTTCATGACTGGAACTAGGTATGTTTCTCAGACAAATCTTCCAATACTGATTTACTCTTTAGCTGTATTGAATCCGGTATTTAAATCATTTACTGAGTTTCTAATTTCAGGGATCTGTTTCTAGAAATTCCACTCTTGCCCATAGTGTGCTGATCTTTCACTAGGAGGTTGAATTCTTTTATATCTTTAATTAATATTTATATAATATTATCTTTCAGATAATTTACTTCATATTCTAAGAGTACTAATGTTAAATATCATACCTCCTTTTTATTGTGTAGTTTGTTTTTAAACCTCTCTCTGTTTCAATTTCCTCATCTCTAATGTTTGAGCAATAATAGCAAGTTCCTCAGAAAGTTGTTGTATTAAGTGAGTTTATATATCTGAAGTTCTTAGAATAATTCTTTACATACAATAACTAATTTCAAGCGTTAGCTATTCTTATTCATTATTACTACTTCTACAGCTATTATTAACCTAGTGGTTCTCAAATTTGGTATTCTACAGAAGTATAAAAAAGAAAAAAATAGGGAACTGGAATAAGGTATCCAGAATTTTAGTGACAGTAGAAAAATAATTACTACCATCTACTACACGTATATGAGATAAGTAGTTTAAGACACACAAAAAGAACAAAAATGGTTTTATACAAAACTCCTTACAATGTATTTATTATTCTGTTTTACCATAGAGCAGTAGAAACTGTCAAGAAATAACACCAGTCTGAGATTTGAGAATCACTGTTTTAAACATCACTGACTGAAAGACAGGACAAATTGCACACCCAGCGTGTTTTACAATAGCATCAAAGTAATAGAGAAATAGCTCCTTGTAGTTTAGGAACAGCAATCAAAATGACCATGCTTTAAAAAAAAAAAAAAGTCTAAATTAATCTGCAAGGACCATTTAATAAAGACTACTTAAAAGAGAAATAAATTGTTCAAGTATAATACAGGAAATGACTGTGTATAGGCCTAATGAATAATTAATATACTATTTTGTAAAAAAAAAAATTATACTAAGAACACTCAAGAGGAATTTAACGTGAAGAAGGAAATCATTCAGCATGGCTCTAATTCACTAGAATACAATGCCCCGCTCTGCATTCTTCAGCCTAAAGAACAATAGAAGAAATTGAGGATTCAGATGAGCAATGCCAGAATGATTAAGGGATAAGAAAATAAAATGGAAATCTTAAGTAAAGGACATGGAATTTAACTTATAATTTTATCTTGGCAAGAATATGGCTAAGGATCCTTTTAAGAACTATTTTTACCTACAAAGAAAGATTATGATATGCTGAATGGGGGTAGTTATTTTTTTTCTGAGATTCCAAATTGACTGGAGTTTAATCTTCAGAGGGGCTGAACTATTTATTGCCATTTGCCCACACATCTATTGGACTTTGTTGCATAAATTCTCTGTGTAGGACACTAGGCCAGTGTCCATCCTGGGACATGTGTAGTGATTAAAGATTAAAGATGCGGATGAAGTGTTTGTGTCCTACTTTCATGGTGCTTCTATTTATCTATTAGGGACATTGATTTGTACACACATTACTATAACACAAGACATTGTAAAACAAGGACTGTGCTAATGAGATCAGAGAATGAAAAGAGCCTTTCAACTGAAGCAGTTAGAATAGAACTTGTGAGGACATTTCAGATCCATGGAAGCATAAACATGGGCAGGGAGATTTAAGAGTCAGAGTTGGAGTGAGTATTCGGGAAGAAGGCATGGTCACTGAACAAGAGATAGGATTAATTTGCTTTCAGTAAAATGGTATCATAAGGAAGTATTGAAATATAAATTTGAAAAGTTAGATTAGAACCAGATTACATGTTGCATGAACTTTAATATCATAAACTTGGGAGAACCATTTATTATTTTCTCATATATTTTCAAAAATATTTTTTAAAAATTCAATTAGAAGAGCAATATATTTTACCTAAACAATAATAGAAAAGTGTCTACCTAGACAACAAATGCTGGAGAGGGTGTGGAGAAGAGGGAACCCTCTTGCACGGTTGGTGGGAATGTAAATTGATATAGCTACTATGGAGAACAGTTCCTTAAAAAACTAAAAACGGAATAACCCTATGACCCAGCAATCCTACTACTGGGCATAAACCCAGAGAAAACCATAATTCAAAAAGACATATGCACCCCAATTGCATATGCACCCTAGCTATTTACAATAGCTAGGTCATGGAAGTAAGCTAAATGCCCATCCACAGACGAATGGATAAAGAAGATGTGGTACATATAAACAATGGAATATTACTTAGCCATAAAAAGGAACGAAATTGGGTCATTTGTAGAGACGTGGATGGACTTAGAGACTGTCATACAGAGTGAAGTAAGTCAGAAAAAGAAAAAAGAATCATATATTAATACATATATGTGGAATCTCGAAAACTGGTTCAGATTAACCCATTTGCAAGGCAGAAATAGAGACAGATGTAGAGAACAAACATATGGACGCCAGAGAGGGAAATGGGGTGTGTATGATGGTGGTGGGGGAGTGATGAATTGGGAGATTGGGATTGACATAGATACACCAATATGTATACAATACATAACTAATAAGAACCTGCTGTATAAAAATAAAATAAAATTCAAAAAAAAAATTGTCTACCTAGAACATCTTAATGTTTGGCATTGAATATACATAGTATCCTAAGAATTCAGAACAACTTTTCTCTTTTCAACAATTAGGGTTGCCAGATTTAGGAAATAAAAAATATTATATTTTTATCTGGCTGTCTTATCAACAATATATTTTAGCTCTGTCTATTCTGAATTAATGCATTCATGGATTGAAATATTTAAAAATACCTTTTCTTTGGTTTTACAGGATGCTAAGCAACTAATGATAAACTGATCCTTTGTCAACTTGTGTTTGTTTTTTGGGTGGAGAACATATCAAGGATTTGTCTTGTAAATCTATAAATCTTCTTTATTTTACATTAGGAATTAACTACAATTTATCTTAAAACGAGTCTAGTGTACCCCTGTGTTTAAAAAAGCAAATTATGCAAAAGTATATTCAGTGAAAATTGTTTCCCTCTTGTTAACTCTTTAACTGTTTTCATCAGTTTGTGATTTTTCTGTCATTTGTATATTTAAATGTATGTACACTTCTTTACACACCTGGGACCATATTATACACATTCTTCTGCACCTTGCTTTTTGCATTTGACGTTATCATGGAAGTCACTCCTCATGAACACATTATAGCTTTGTATTATTATTTTTAATTGCTACATTGTTTTCTATTATATTGAAACACCTAATTTATTTGAACAGTCCCCTAATTATGGCCATTCAATGGCCTCTGCTCACTGTTTATTTTGTTTTATGTAAATAATTGAAATCATAGCATAAAACTGACATTTGCTATCCTTATTTAATGTTTTTCATAATCATGTTTCCACATTACTCCATAAATGCAAATGTTTGCAATTTAGTTTTAGGGATAAACGTGAACGCTCCCGGGAAACCAGTGTGCATTGATCACCTACTATGGGCCAGCACCTTTTTGTACTGTCATTTCTCATTATCCAGAGGGCAATTAAGCAGTGTTGGGAGCACAGCAGTGACCTGGCCATGTTTGTATGTACTGTTCACACGGCCTTCAGCAACCTGGAGACACTAGATTCATCTTCCATAGAGATTTAGAAGCACAATTCATCTGTATGCACTCAGGTGGATTGCAAACAGTGAAGCCCAAGTAACAGAGCATTGTTGGTTTAAAACACACTCTCATGATAATAGGATGTCTCTGATTTCAATATCAGATAGAGGGGGATAAATTTTGTTGTAAAGGAAGTTTAAAAAATTATAGCTATGCAAAGGAGGATTCTTTATAAAAAGGGTTCCCGATACCAATAATTTGCTGTCCCTTCACTGCAGAAATAAAAACAATTTCTTTACAGGCTAGATAATTGTAATCATATTTCTGTCTCTGGAAGATCTCTGCTTCTATAATTTCAATAATTGCAAACAAACATAAGTTTCCTTTTCTTCTCTCCCTCCCTCAACATAGCTTTTAAGGGTTTCTTATTAATATATCAGGACGGATTACAATTAATCATCTGTTGGAGGAAATCAATCTCCATAAACCCTACCTCCAAATTATCATAATATAAAATTATTAAAACAATCTGATTTTTGTTTCATGGAAGAAAACACAAAGCATTTCAGTAGATTTTATTAAATATCCTACTTAAGGGTTTTAAATGGCTGATAAAATAAATAGCTTCTATAAAACTTTCATCTGTAAATTTAAGCAATGAATTAGATTTTGAAGATTTCAGCATAGAGTGTGAAGACAGACTGGCATGGGAAGAGAACATATACATTAAGAAAATCATGACTGCCAAAAAGGGAAATACTTTTATTTCTGTATCAAAATCATACAACATTACTGTTGTAAGCAAAACAAGAGATCATATAGTACTTCCCTCTCATTAAATGGACAAGGAACCAAGACAAGGTGATGTTAAATATTTTTTTAACTTACATAGCTAATTCGTTAGCATTAGGACTAGGATCCAGGGCTTCTGTTGGTCTGATTAAAGTCTTATGCAAAAGCCCATCATAAATTTTAGGAATTATCTTATAAACTACTGTTCCCTGTATTCATGTGCCTCCTAAGACCTAGATAAGTTCTTCTGGTCAACACAGTTGCAACCAGTATGTATTCGATCACAAGAGTATGCTAATATACTCATTTTGAAGCTTGAAATAACTGGTCAGTGATTCACTGAAATAGTGATTTTTGGGGGCCAATATAATGCCTAAATCAGCAATCAATCATTATAACAGTTAAAGAAAACTTATTAGGTATGCTAAGGGACCTCACATAACTATAGTGCAATTTTGGATTGTGATGAAATAGATGTAAAATTGGACTTCCATGCCATAAGTGATTTGGAATGGGAATAAGATTTATACATATACTGTTCTCATGGAGCTTAAATAGAGACTTCTATCAAGCTTATGGTACAGGACTTAGTCACTATTCTTTAACTTAGAGGAGGCTGTAAAAGAGTTATATTGAAGAGCTCTAGTAAAATGAGAACTCTGGACTTCCTAAAATCTGAATATCAATCTGGATTCTGTCATTTACAGGTCTCATGACCTTGGAAAAATCATTAAGTGCAGCAGTAATTTTCTCTTAGAATATAATAATAGTTTATTGGCTTATTGAAATGATTAAACAAGATAATATATACAAAATTATTTGCAAAACAATTTGGAAACGTTAGGTGTTATTGTAGGTGGTAATAAATCCTAGTCAACCCTTAGATGATACTGAATATCAGATAATGATTAGTGAACATCTATGGCTATGTTTTAGGTTCTTTGAAGTTAGTGGTTCTCAAAGAGTGCTCCCAGACATCTGAGAAACCCTGAGATACTTTCAAGGAGCCCTTGAAGTCAACACTATTTTTATGTTAATACATTTATTATTTTCTTTATTCATTTGTGCTGAAATTTGCACACACTACTGGAGCCTTAACAGTTTTGTTTTCTTAGAATAAGTCAAGTAGCACCAAACTATATTGAAAGTTATTGTAGGGCTTCCCTGGTGGCGCAGTGGTTGAGAATCCGCCTGCTGATGCAGGGAACACGGGTTCGTGCCCCGGTCCGGGAAGATCCCATATGCCGCGGAGCGGCTGGGCCTGTGAGCCATGGCCACTGAGCCTGCGCGTCCGGAGCCTGTGCTCCGCAATGGGAGAGGCCACAACAGTGAGAGGCCCGCGTACCACAAAAAAAAAAAAAAAAAAAAAGAAAGTTATTGTAATCTTCAGGGTTATACACTTGAACTAAAAAAAAAGATAAGTCCTTGATGAAGCAATTTTCCTTAAATTTCCTCTTTTAGTTACATGTCTTTTTAATAATTTCTATGACAAGATGGAAAGTACTGTATAGAACTTTTGCTGCACACTGAAGTACAAATTATAATGGTTATCTCAAGATAAAGCACTTACATGATTGAGTTTGAGCTTGAGCTATGTACAGTAGACCCATTTTTCATGGCCTACAAACTATGATTACTCAGACTTGGGTATATACAGATATCTACTTGAAAATTAACAAAGTGTGTCTGTAATATAAAGGGAAATAATTGACAGTATATGTTGTTGATAAAATTTAACTTTCAAGGAAAATTAGAATTTTGGAAAATTTATATCTGCTATTATGAGCTTGACAGATTCCAAATACATAATGAAATTTCTGACAAGACCATGATGGTAATATTAATGAATGTGATTATTTTTTGATACTGTATAATGAAATGTGCCAACATTTGGAAGATTTGCATAACTCGGTGAACCAATATTTTCTAACAGAACAGTTCTTAGTGTTATAAAATCATGCATGGGTCAAAGATCTATTAAGAATGCAAAATGAATACTGGATTTTAACATGAAAAAGAATGATAAGTTCATTGACATAGTTTCAGATTCCACATTCCAACTAACTTTTAAGAAACTACTACCTGTCAATATTTGGTGTATATCAAAGAAAAATATCCACAATTAGATGAAAAAGCCACTAAAATGTTCTTCTCTTTTCCAATTATATATTTGTGAGAGGGTGGATTTTCCTCATATCCTCAACCCTAATTACATATTGCAAGGCTGTTCATAAAAGAAGATATGAGAATTCAGTATCTTTATTAAGCCACATATTAAAGAGATTCACAAAATTGTAATGCAATGCCCTTTTCCTTGCTTTTTAAATTTGGAATATATGATCAGCTTAGTGGAGCATATTATACATGTGAACATTTTTAATGAGTTTGTAGTTGTTATTTTAAAAGAATTAATAAATTATTTAGAAACATAGTTTCTGCTTTACTTGAGAATATGGTAAATACCAATAAGTATAACATACATAAATAAAAGCTGTTGTCACCTTGGTAATTTTTTATAGTGGTTCTGAGATTAAAAAGTTTTGAGAATACCTATTCTAAGCTGTCATTGCTAAGGATGTTTGTATCACCATAGGATTACCAAATCAAACGGAAATGGGAAGTTTATATCCATTTAGGAAATATTTCAAATTATAATTCAAATCCCAAAAGACCCTTCATATATATATGAATGCACAAAATGCCTAACTGCAAGCTTTTGTGTATCTTCCTCAGCAGATTTTCCCACTGCTTGCTGCTTTAAGAATCTGTATACCTCCTCTGTCTAGTTCATCTTTATAGTCATATAGCTTCCACAAAAGTGCATGACACAAAGTAGGGCCTCAATGAATCTGTATTGGTTGGATGAATGAACATAGACATTTACACAAAGGGTGTTCTGCAATCAGATATAGATGAAACTCTCAGAGCCACCCTAATGATGTGGGCAGATGCAAATGAATAAATTTATCTTGAACATTAGCTCATGATTGCTGAAAATTTTGCTGTTTGAAAGTGGAGGAAATAGTGTCACCTTACATCCCCTTGATTAGTAAATGCTTCATGAAAGAGGTAGGATTTTAAGAGTTAAAAAGGGCAGTTTCAAGCATCAATGGCAGTACGAAGAACAGAAGACTAAAGGATAATGTGAAATAATATTACAAACAGTCAATAATTTAGTGAAGGAGGAAAAAGGTAAATTCACTTAGGGAGAGGACTAAGGGATGAAGAGCACAGACTTGGTCAGAGATGTACAGCTGAGTCAGCTGAGAAATGATTACCTGTACAGACAAGGGAAGAGTCAGTAACATCCCCAGAAAGAGACATGAAGTTAGCTGCATGATATTTTAAAATTTAGGGCCCGCACCTCTGAAATCATTGCTGACCAACTTAGGCTAATATCATGGAGGTTAATCAAAGTAAGAAAATTAGGAAATTTGGTTTTTGAGAGGCAGTAAAGCTCAAGTTGAATTCTGAAATTGAGGCTTGCCTACTGATGTCAGAATATACAACAGGTAAGATTGAAGCCAATCCATGATTATTTTATTGAATTAAATTTAGGTGAGTTTTTGTGGGGAGTGTACAGGGAGAGATATTTGACCGCACACCTGAGGTAGCTGGGAAAGAATGCCTGTGGTCCAATTTGAAAAAGATAATAAAAATAGGAATCTCTAGCTGTTTCCTTACAGTCAACAAGATGAGTGCTGTGACGCTTAACAATTTTTAGTACAGTCAGAGACAGTAGTATAAAAAAGACTATTTGAATTATTATGTAAATTTTTTACTTTAACATTTGGTAACGTAAAGTAGATAAATTCTCACTCTAATTTATTGGCAAGTAACTATAGTATTAAAAGGAACTCTGAAAGCAGAGATTGGAATGCACATTACTCTAATTCACATGTCATTTTAATCATCACAAAATATGATGTATTATTTCTTCATTAAAACAAAATTCCCCAATAATCTCAAAATTACTGCAATATTAGTAAACCTTTCCATTCATTCTTGGAATAGCCTCTATTGTGAATTATCTATAAAAGGAACAAACTAAGTATGTAAATATAAAATTAAACCCAGGTTTTAAATTAAGTATAGAGACCATCAGGTGATACCATAGGTAAGAATAATTTTTCACTGATCTTAAGAATTTGGTTTGTTTTTTTCCCTTATCTCTTAATTTCAGGATGTCTATATAGATCTATCATCCATCCTGAGTATCAAAACATATTTTTGCTGTGTATATGTACGCAAATACATATGGCATATATGTATACACACATTTTCTATTCTTAATTTAAAGAGTTTGTGGTTATGAACTGCTAATATTTCTCTAAGCAACAATGATGGAAACACTTTGAAATTAGAGAGGAAAGTGATATATATCATACGTATATCTGTAATATCTATACATACATATATTTATATACATACATAATCTTTTCTTTCAAATATAGGGAGACATATCTATATCATCTCTACGTTTATATTTATAGTTCTAGAAATTTGCCCTTCATTATTTGTCTAGAGGAATATGAAGAAAATACAATCAAGAGCATTTTGTTGCTTGTTCCCCTCTCGAGTAGAAGTGAAAATCTTGAACTGACTTTACAGGTCAAGCCACAAGCACAGATGCACTCCTTGATGTGGTTTAAGTCTCACAATTCTGCCTGCCTCATAAATATGGCAAAGCTCTCAGCCATCCTACTAAAACAGACCAATGAAACAGGTTGATTTTAAACTCAGCAAAGCTCAGTTTCTCAGGATAACACACACAGGGCTGTGCTACTCTAATCTATACAGGATAAGGACTAGCCTGCCTGGGAGACTCAGCCCTGTGCTTTGGACTTTGTGCCAGTGTAACAACCTAGCGCATCAGTGTAACAGTGGCTATAGAAGTTATGGTGGGGCAAACCTCACAGTCATGTGCATTTTTACCAGGTAGTAAAATAAAACAATCCTCTAATATAAACAGTAACAGGACATAGTGTAATTACCCTGGCACATGTCATTTTGCTATTTTTCTTATTGTAGGGAAAAAAAGCATTCACAACTCCACTTGTTCCTTTATCAAACTTGGATAAAAAATTTAAATGTGCTTTATTTGTTCTTGGTTTTAGTTTTGATTTCCTGGTTTAGAATATACATCCACTTGTATTCCTACCCAGAAGGAAGAGACCATAGTTAATAAATGAGAGCCTTGTCTAAGCAACACTAAGAAGGAAGGCAAGAAATAGTACACACTTTTCTGTGTGGATGTTAGAGCAATGTCACTAATATCATTTTGGATAGAATTCTCACTCCTGCTGTTTAGAAAGCAAATCAGCTAATGCTATAATTTCTCTTCTTGATAAGATTCATCAGCGGTTGATTCCCAAAACTGCATGGTAAGTACATGCACAAACGTAATCAACCAAATCATTAGCATTTATTAAAGAAGACAGTTTCAAATTGATGGGCTGTCTTGAAGAAAGGTATAAGTATAAATCTCTTCCTTTTAAAATCCTATTTGAATATACAACCAAAATGTATTTTTGAACACAAATGTATTTTTATATTTTCAATGTAAAAGGGATCAGTACATGCCCCCCTCCCCCAATCCACATTGGTAAAACACGATTTTGAACCCTATTAAATTGAATCTCAGATTCATGTGAAATAGCCAGTATGTTAAATAAAAGGTGCATCGATGTCTTTGCTTGACATTATAAACAACATTGTTTCCAAGTAATATATCAGTCTCTAACCTTTGCTTGCATTTTGTTATAAAGTTGATGATTATACTTCATCAGAAGGTGCTATATCATTAAGTTAATAGAAGAGAACTCTATTTAAATGTTGTTTATCCCTGATTGCTCTAGATTGAAGCAACTTAATGATAGTCACCATGCTTTCATTATTTTCCACATTAAAGAGTAAATATCAAAGTTAAATTTTGACAGTTACTGGTAACGCCCTTGTTTTTCAGTATAGTTAACGATTAGTATCAAATTATCTAATAGTTCATTTCCCTTAAAAATGATGAGTTTGTGGAATGCAAGCATGTCATGATGTGCATTTTATTTTTCAGTTTTTAAAACCCAGATACTATTAAGATATCTAATACCTGCTTTAGAACAGACTACATTGTGATATATTATATATATTGGCAGGATTCTTATAAATATTTTTACAAGTTTATGAAAACTTATGAAATGTTATCCTTCAGTCTAAATATTTACTGGTATATTTTTTCAAAAAAAAAAAAAATCCAGCATCTTCCAAGAAATAGCTCCTATTTCCCCCACACAATTAAGCCTTACCTCAACCTAAAGTAAGAGTTATTTAAGTCAGTTGCTTATGTTAGTTACTAGGATTTCACAATTCCTTATGATATACCATAAAGAAGTGTTTTTATAGTAGAAACAGTCTACATGTCATCATTTACACTATTTAAATAAAATAAAGATTTAAAAAAGGAAAGCCTTGTTCAGATGTCCATTGTAAGTTTGTTGCAAGGCTGATCTCCTAACACATTTTATTGTTCCCTACCAGTGAAGTGAGAGTTTGTTAATAGGTCATAGATTCAGGCTCTGTTTACAAGATTCTGAAACTGGAATAATGCATGAAAAATTAAGTCATGCACAAATGTTTCCAATTACTCACTTCTCTGGCATCATCACATAGACTGGACCAAACAGGGAAAGTAAAGTCTACATTTTTCACTCCATTGTTTACTGTATTGTATTCAATAGATATATTACTACATAATAGATATAATACTGTATTATAGGTCATATTTCTGAACTTATACAGAAGTAACTATGACTATTCCTATTTTACCATTTCAGAATCAAGCAAAGCTAAGGATTGAGTTAGTCAATCCATAGTGACATAAAAATAAGGCATTTCAAGTATTGTAAGAATGGGTATGAGTAGACAAGTGGCAATGAATCAATGGCATAATTGAATTATTTCATGAGTAAAGAGCTACACTAGTCCTCCTATAACTAAAAATGTTAAAAAATGAGTGTGAACCTTTACGAGATTAATATATTTTGAACATACCAGGAAAATCAAACCTTAGCCCACACATGATAATTAATTTTCCCACACCCTTTAATTGCCTAAAGGTGCCTCTCTCACGGTCTCTGGGCTCTAGAGTTAATTCTCCAGTGACACATCATATTGTACCTTCAGCCAGAATACCTACTACTGTT
Source organism: Kogia breviceps (assembly GCF_026419965.1). Lineage (NCBI taxonomy): Eukaryota > Metazoa > Chordata > Mammalia > Artiodactyla > Physeteridae > Kogia > Kogia breviceps. The sequence goes on along the minus strand of NC_081326.1, from coordinate 19,120,042 downwards.
TTTTCCCTCTTCTGCTTGAAACTGACATCATGTACTGAAAGATGAAGGGGCCAATGCACTTCTGAAGAAGCTAGTAGTCATGAGACTTCACCTGCCACCACAGATAGAGAGGAAAAAGGAGGGGGCACTTAGCAATTTCAAGAGCCACAATTTACCATGGAAGCCTCTACTTAATATTCCGCTTGATCTGCCAAGTTTATAGCCTGGCAAATCTGAATACAAATGTCGATGCAAATGAGGATTCATTATTCTTACAAGGTCTTTGTGTTGAAGCTTAATGTAACTTGGTTCCTATGGCTGCTCAGGGAATGTAGATTGCAAGACAGCAAAATATGATGAAAAGAAGAAAAATAAAGAAGAGAAAGAAAATAATAGAAATAGAAGGAAATGTTTAAAATGCACTTCAGCCTGAAATGTGAGGAGGCATCAGAACAAAGCATTGTCATTACAATCTCTCCTTCTTGCAACTTTTAAGATATTTACTTCTCATCAGCAACAGAGGAGTTAACCACTCAAGAACATTCTAAGTAGAGAGAAAACATAACAATTCTCTTTTTACCTATTATAACACGTTGTTCCCATTATAAAACCAATTCTTCAAATTGTCAAAAATTTTTACCATTTTAAAATAATTATAGAGCTCATGGGCTGGTGGGACCTACACATTCCAATCTCTAAGAAGACTGCAAATGCATTTTAAAAACCCCACCCAACAATTCCCTTCCTTTCATTATGGATTAATTGCCAAATAATTCTGAATCAACATGTTAATAAAGATAAATTAATAAACTACACGTTGAAAAATCACAACAGTTTAACATCATTCATTTATTGTTTACCATAACCCAATGCACGCAAAGCTTGCAAAACCCCAAGTTAGGGGAAACCCTGAGAGGCTGCAAAATTATGATTATATCTCATACACCATAGTATATTGTTCTGATGAATCTTTTGCATGGTTAGCTGTTGTTTACATATAAATACCTTCTCTGGAAATAAAAATGTACTGAAGGTAACAGGAGCTGCAAAGCTTAGCAGATACGATGATCCCAAGATCATTGCAGTAAAGCTTGCTTCTTCATCCATAAATAAAGCGCATTTGCATCCATTCAGTCAAATTAGCTCCATTAAAAAGGTGGTTATAATTAGCTCCTTTTTCTGGTTCACGGGTAAAATTCTTGCATGCCTGCTGTTTTGATTAAATCCACCATTGTCTTCCAATAGCTAGTGCTAATTCTTCCAAGGAAATCTTCAGTTGAGGTGTTATTTTATTCTGCGCCTCCGTGAGTTGTCTAATTTACGCCAAGTCCCTGCAGTGTTTCCTTAAGCCATCCTCTTTGTCTTGCTTTGAAATTTACCAAATCTTACAAGAAATCAATACTTAATTGATTATTCACTTTTCTGCAGCTTCAAACAGCAAGCACGCATAAGATCCTGGAGTAGTCCCCCGATTTCCAATGCAGGAGGTTGTTTGGTGGCAAAGCCCTGCAAGTGTCCAACAGCAAGCATTCCATAGAGCCGTGCACTGGCGTGGGGTGCCGGCGTCTGATAAAGAAAACGAAGATACTCTAACGAAGCAGAAAAAGTTCCTGGATGAGGCAGATCCATCTCAAGGCTTTGGATAAAAGGCTGAAGCAGGAGCAATTGGATACCAGAACATTATATATATATATATATTTTTTTTTTTTTGCATTAATCCTTTTGCTTTTTCCTTACCCTTTTCTTCCCATGGCACTGAAGTGGAATATCCCAAGTGCCACCGAACTCAGAGAACTCGACGCAGGAATGGGGGTGAGACTGGTGTTGTACCTCTGGCATAGGATAAGGATGGCAGGCACGTAATACTACGAAATGTAGGACAAATTCAAGCGAAAGAGAGGGAGAGGGAGAGAGAGGGGGAGAGGGAGAGCTAGAGACAGATGGCGGATCTGGCTAGGAGCCAAAGCCAGTGAAATGAATTACATCGCTGAATAACTGTACACCATTGATTCTGCCACTTGTTGCTGCATGGCAAAAAAAAAAAAAAAAAAAGAGGAAAAAAAAGCCCCAGTGTATGTATGCTGGAATCTCCTTATTTGTCATGTGTGTAGCAGACAACTTTCACACACAACTCAATCCTGACATGATATGTATGCTCTGGGTGTCTTTGGTGGGGTGTGTAGATGCAGGAGAAGGTTACGTGCACATATGTGTGCCCGTGAAAACAAATGTGTGTGTGTGTGTGTGTGTGTGTGTGTGTGTGTGTGTGTGTGTCTGCATGTGGGAGAGAGGAAAAACAATCCTTGCAATCCAGCCATTTTTGTTTAATGAAGAATGGAAGACTGGCATTCAGAGATGTGGTTATGTGTCGCATATTAATGTGTGCTCACCAGACAGCCTCCCACTACTTTAAAAATGATTGCCATAGGAGTGAAGCCCTTATAGAACAACCATGTGGGAGAAGCAACTCCTGAGGAAACCTATCATCTCTAAACCTACAAATGGGGCACAAGGAATTTCTCAGAAGAACAAGTTGCTCTCTGACAAGAAGAAAATCTGGTCCCAGGGATACCATGTTTGGGTGTTTTTGAAAAGACAGCCAGTCTCAGCAGATTGTTCAATAAATGCTTCATACCCAGGATGAAGGGAGACATTATGGGGTGCCCAGGGGGCTTTGGAAATCAAATACAATGTTTGAGTAGCATAATTTGAGGTACATTATAAAAAAGCAATTTGAATTGCCAATGAGGTGACACATATCTGCATGCTAATTAGACCTGTGCCAAGCTTAGTCTGCAGGCTTCTGTTGATGGGGAGGAATGTGCGTATAGTTCTGCTGAGAGATTGTTTCTGCATAAATTATCAGCTTTGTCCTACTGATCATTTTCCCAAACAAACATGAAATGCAAGATCAAAAGGTGATTCTAAAATTAAAATTATTGATTGACAAAGCCTAGATTTCAGAATCTAATTAGACGACTCACAAACAAAAGCTGATATTATTACTGACTATGCCTGAGCTAGCACCCAGATTGTGCAGGGTTTGTAATTTATCTTTGCTTATGCAGCCAGGATATTAAAAATGTAATTAAAATGGTAAAATGATCTGATCAGAAATAGCCACCTAGTGGCAAGTATATTATTTTAAATGGATTATAAAGGCATTGGTCTGTGAAAATAAAAAGCTTTTTGTTTTTTTCATGACAAACCTAGCATGTCATTGAGATTTGGCTATGTAATTTATCTTTTGCTAATAAGTTGTCTTTTGTGTTTTGTTCCACAGATAAAGAAATATTTATAACCCTCATTTGTACACTAATAAACATTCTGCTATTACAGGTGGCATCCTGTTATTATAGGAACATCTTTTGCAAATTATGGTATATTTTTTGTCACAAATGGAAGTAATTCAACACCTATTTTGTATACTCATCACAGATATTAGATACAGCAATTATATGTGTTCAATATCATCAGAAAGTAGTCATTCCCTCAGCTTTTGCACCCTCTTGTTTGAAGTGGTTCTGGATATCTCTGAAACTTGGCATTCATGGGTATCTTCAGCCTTGAAAATAGGGTTGCAAAGCAAACCCACTTGCCCACTGAGTGCCTTCTTCAACTTGCTATTGCAGAACAGATATAGTTGCTTAAAAGCATGTAATATGGTGATTCTGGTGATTTATAGGCTAGATCTTCTCTCATTTAGCAACATGTTGGAAGTGCCAATGGATTATTTTAGGAGCAAATTGTCTAATATAAAATTTATTAACCAAAATGCATCTGCTGTCATCTAATTGTGGATTTTGCAGCCATCTGCCACAAACAGCCCTGTGATTCTCTACTGAAATATCTAAAAATGCATGATAAATACTTGTTAAAAAAATGAGAGTCCTGGCTGGTGAGGTCTACATAAGAAATGTTGGAACACATTTATTTTCCTTTTTCTTTTTTTCATAAGATCACCACCGTGGACCCGCTCAATTCCTTTTAAAGAAATTCACAATTTAGGGTTCTGTCAGCAGCTCTGGGGTCTTTTGTTAGGTGCACTTAAAATGCCAGATTAAATATTAATATGTGGTTAGAGTTGTGCTATTTTGCAAGCCCTGAAACCCTATTAGTAAATCATGATCTGGTGAGTGATGCAAGAAATTTCAAGGCGCCAACAGTGCAGATTGCTCTATGCCCATGAATCTGATGGATCGCTAATTTTTAGTAAATTGGGCCTTTGGACTCGTAGCTGTAGGCAGGTACATGTTTTCCATCAGTAAAGAAAGTGGTCCAGCTACTATACCATTTTCTGCACAAAATATGCACCCAAACAAGCAGGTTTTTTGCATAATTAATAACCTTCTTTGCATGCACGATGCTCTGCTTCAAAATATATTTTAGTTGTGTTGCAAAATGCCCAGAAAGAAATAGTTGTAGCTTTCTTAGGCTTCCAGAAATGTTTTAAAGGAAAATAAAGGAAGGGAGAGACTGACATGAGAAGGACTGTCAATCCCATTAGCATCCTATTTGAATCAGAAACTATGAACTAACAATGTTGTCCTAGAGAGTTTCAACAGTACCTCTGAAACTGTGGTGAGCTAGAAGATAGAGCTACCCCACAAAAGATCAGTGAAAAGACTGGAAAATAAAATACTAGAAACCAATGAAGAGTTGCATGAAAGTATCCTCTCTAATCTTTCTGAAAATATGTGCTTATAACATGTTTATGCCCTTGATAAGTGAGAGACTTTTCAACATATGGCTTGTTTCTGAAATGTGGTAAAAATCACTGTTTGATGCTTTGATAATCCAGGTGGGAAGACATCTTTATTGGTGGTATTTGTTTCACACAGATGGGCCTTGACTCCTAAATCCTTGTGATATGAATTAACATATTTCATTATAGTGTTTACCAATTATAAAGCTTTTTCCTCTCACTGGATACAATCCAAGCTTATGTTGGGTTCAGCTTTGCCATCTCTTTTTTATTGTTTTTTCGTCTTTACAGATCATCTTCCAATTCAGAGATAGTAATGGATTTAAAGGGATGAGCCGGAAGGACTATTGGCTTCTCCTTTCTCTCCCCAATCTTGTATTATTATTGTTATTATTTTTATTATTGATTTAGGAATAACTGGTAGAGTTCAAAAGTTCAAACGAATATTTAGGTAATATAGGTTTTTAGTCACATTTTAATATAGTGTCTTCACTGAATTTTCATGTCTAGAATATAGCGGTCATTATTATAAGTTATTTTAAATTATTGAAATCAAGTTTTAATGTATAAAAAAATCAGTCAGTTTACTATAATGGCTACTTCTTACATAAGATTCATTCATACACACCCACACACCCAATTTCATTTTTTAAATAACCCTAAAACTCAAAGTTGTGAGAATCGCACACTCAAAACACTGCATAATTGTGTTTATTTAACCTAGAAAGGGCTGGTTGGAAGCCAGGCATTAGTCTGTGGGTAACCAGACTACAACACCTCGCACGTGTTCCCTCACTCCTTGTTTTGACATCAGTTATTTCCCAGGACTCTCCTCCTGCCCTACATAAAGAGTGCCTGAGACCCTATTGCTGCTTTTTACCATAGCTGTGGTTCTTTACACCATAGCTATGGTTCTTTACGCCATACCATGAAAAATGATGTCTTGTTTCTACATTCCTCCCCATGCTTTCAAAAAATTTAACTGACTTGCTGAGGCAAAGGGAAACATCAGAGAACTTTATGGACACAACCGATTCTGTGCTAAAAAATTCTAGATGAACTGTTTAGCATTCTCAACACCAGACTACATTAGGTCCTCCTGTTTCATACTCCCTTTTAATAATGATGCCTAGACTTGCTAATTTCATTCTTTTTAATGCCTGTAGTTTTTATCAAACAGGAGGACAGGAGCACTGTCCATCTCATTGACTAAGCACAGTTCCTGCTATGTAGGGATGATTCATTAACTATTTGTCAACCAGTGTTTGAATGAATGAATAGTTCTGAGAACAGAATTAACAAGTAAATTCTGGAGGTAAAGTTATACACACGTCAGAGGAATAGCAAGTAGGGCTAAAGCATACATTTCTCTGGCATTTTAGTTTGCTGCTCTTATTGGCATACATTTTTAACATGATGTTTCAGTGGAGAAAAACAGAAGGACTCAACTTTAAGATTATCCGTTTATGAGATGTTTTCTGTGAATTGTAAGGTACTCTGCATAAGGGTACGTCTATCAACAACAGAGAAGTGGTTGGAACAGAAACTCTTTAAGGTTCCATTGACCACTAAAAGTCAATGTTTCGTGTGTGCACACAGTTGGCCTGAAGACCATATTAGGGTGTAGACTGAGCTGCAATAACAAAGAGATCCAGAATATAGTGGTTCAAGTACTCAGAAGATTATTCCTCATGGAATAGTCCAGATAGGAGGCAGTTGAGGGTAAGTGGGAAGCTGAACAAGCTCAGTGTGGCTCCCTGTTTCCTTCTGTCTTGTTGCTCTAACATTTTTAGTTTAAATCAGGTCTGTATTCCAACTGATGGGAAGGTGTGAAAAGAGAAAGGGAAGTACAGCATTTTAATCACATGGCCACTCCTATTATAAGGACCCTTCAAAATACAGTTTTTAATTGGGTGAGCACATGCAGCTACTAGGAAGAAGGAGAGAATGAAAATCAGGGAGAAATTAATATCTATTTCGAAGACTCCTCTCAAAGTGCTTTCTCTTTTCTGGCCCATGCATCCCACTAGTTTCTCCTTATTGCTATTCAAATTCTGGCTCTATTTGGCCTTAGAAGTCACTGCCTATTTTTGTTAGTTTTCTCTTTGGCAAAATGAAAGGTTTGAACCGGCTTTTTACAAAGTAAATTTTATTCTGTCATTTAAATTCCGTGATTCTCTTTGTATTCAAGTAAGATAAATCAAAAAAGTGTTAATTCTACCGACAGAGAATAATTTTGCACAAGCATAAAAATGTCTGTAAAATGTAGTCTTGAGCAACTTTCGAATGTCTTAGGAAAGGCAAATTTATTCTCAAAATTCATCAACATGTTACAGTTCACCAATAATTCACAATCTTTGTGACCTTCAAGAGCTCTGATTCTTCATTTCTTAATACCAGAGTTATTTTAGGATAAATTTTCAGTCATGGACCCATCATGACCAGAATAACTGTACCAAATTCCTCTCTAAGTCAACAGGCAGAAAGACAGCTTCAACCAAGTCATGGTAGGGCAGAGGTAAAAAGAGATGATGAAACGAGCATAATACTCATTTGATAAATATTTGAGCATCTTCTTTGTATGAGATAATATACAAATTATAGTGAATGATACAACAGAGACCAAATCATACACTTTGCCCTTAATAAGTTTGTAATTCCATGGGTTCATGGAGGCTTGTTATATCTGTTATAATAATCAAATGAAACATGTTCTAGGATATTTTAGCAGAAGAAAGATATATTCAGACATAGTCAGTTATATGAGGGTGGGCAAACAGTGTAAAGATGAGACCTGGTACTGAATTCACCCTCTTGGGGAAAGCGAAATTATTCCTTGTGCTGAAAGCAAAGTTCAATTTGGTGGGCAAGTACACCTTGGTGTTTGAATTTTATGGTATTTTCTGGTCATGGTGATGCAAGTAGAAATAAATTTACAGAGTGAGGTAGCAGGACTGCCAATTATTAATTAAGGAGCCCAAGCTAGTAGCACATTTTCCTTAGGAAGTGCACAAACTCATACTCACTGCCTTAGAGTCAGAACCAAAGGTCTAATCTCTGGAAAAGAGATTGGGAAAATTTAAATGAGAGTTTCAGTCTTGGTGGGGACTGTAATATTAAACAATAGCAGTAATTCAGGAATGGAGAGTAAGATAAGTGGGATTAGAGTACAGAAAATAAGGTTAGTGTTGGGAAAGATTGTGGAGTACTACACGAATAATTGGGATTTTTATTCACTAAGTGATGCAGAACCATTGCAATGTTTGCTTTGTTCTTAGCTGAAGAATGACATTATCAGAGCTGCTTGTTTCTAGGAAGAAAAATTCATTATTGGTGGTTTGGAAAATGCTGAGGCTATGTAGAAAAATTAGTTAATTTCCTATACTTTCTATTGAGCAATTGTAGTCTGCTATACAAAGTGTTTTGCACCAGGGGTTCAGGGAAGTAACTAAGTATATGATTTTAGAAGAAGGCTCAGAGAGAATTTTACTGTTGACAATGCCAGTAAATAGAAAAGAAAGTATAGAGACAGAATCTTCAAAACTGCATGTCTGAACAGAAAGCGAGAAGTTCAGAAGACAACTGAGATGTGAAACTTTAATGACCAAGGAGATAGTAATGTCATTAACAAAAACAGAGAATGTAGAAGCTATTTGGTGTTCTGATGGTCAGGAGTCATATTGAACTTAATCTATTGGTGATGAAATTGTACAGATAATTTTTTAAAAGGCATTTGGAATTACGGATCTGGTATTCAGTAACGAGGCCTGGAGAAGAAAGAGTAAGATAACTGAGCATCATCTATAAAGGCAGAAGTTAAAGCCATGGCCGTGCATTACAAGACAGAGAAGAAGCACTTAAAAATGGAGAGAGCATGGGGCTTCCCTGGTGGCGCAGTGGTTGAGGGTCCGCCTGCCGATGCAGGGGATACGGGTTCGTGCCCCGGTCTGGGAAGACCCCACATGCCGCGGAGCCGCTGGACCCGTGAGCCATGGCCGCTGAGCATGAGCGTCCGGAGCCTGTGCTCTGCAACGGGAGAGGCCACAACAGTGAGAGGCCCGCGTATCGCAAACATACAAAAAAAAAATGGAGAAGGTAAATCAGGAGAGTATAAGCATTCATTTGCTCATTCAGCAAATAAAGTTACCAAATAGACTAAGGCTTGGGAAAGACTATTGTAGTAAGAAAATTATTGTACAATTTTTATAGTACAATGATTAATTATTATTGTACAATTGTTATAGTCCAATTATTGTACTAGGAAATAATTGGCTATGTTTAAAGTAGATACTTTAGTCAGCAGAAGGTGTAAAAGCTAATTTGCAATGATGCAAAAAGAGGGAACAATTAAGAAAGTGAAGTGACAGGGTAGAATCCTTTTTTTTTTTTTTTTTTATAAGTTGTTTGAAGAATATAAGGGACATTTATTTCACAGGCTAAGAAAAAATTATCATGGCTTAGGGAAAATGAAAGTAGCTTGAGTAGGTAAATAAGAGGAGTTCAACGTTTAGTTTCCAGGGGGTAATCTCTTATATGTGAAAAACATACCCAGGTTTTAAACACGAATTTCTGAAAGCTCATTTTCATACTCTTGTAGGTTGCCTTCCTTTTCAGAGCAAAGCAACACTGAGAGATCCTTGACCCTGTTAAAGATGTTCATGGAGGCTTATATCTTGAGGCCAGTCTTTGTCATATAATGTAGTAGCCAATGGCCTTGAAGATGCACGGCTTCTAGTCAAATTCTCTCATTGGATCCCTGTGAAAAGTAAAATATCTCTAATCAATGTTTGGGAGAGGAAGATCCACCCATGCCTTAGCAGTAATGAAAATTATTATGAGTTTTATTAGGTTGCAACTACTTTTCCCCTGATCTAAAAAGTCACCTTGCACCCATGTAAAGAGGATTATTTATGTAATTACCTGCACATATATCCCCATCAACCACTATACATAATCATTTCATGGCATTCAAATTCAGCACAAAACATCATGACCTAAGTACAAATATTATACTATAATGGGTTTTCATTTCTAGAGGTCGTCAGGGGAAGGGATTAATTTTGCTACTTTATTGTACACACAGCACTGTACATGTTAGAGTCATGTTACAATGCCTCTATCTTGAAAATTGCATTTGGATGTAATAAGAAAGGCACTTTTTAAAACAATTTTACAATTTTAGATGCATTAACTGCATTTCACTCCATCTTGCTTTGCTAACAGATTTGAGGCCTTTCATTCAGACAACAATTAATCTTGTCAATTTTAGAAGGAAAATGTTTCAAATGCTTGCTCAAAATTCTTTTACCATCCTTTCTTTGATGACTTTTAGATTACCCATCCAGGTCAGTCTGCAAATACTCTGTACCATGGCATTTCTGAGGGACAATTTTTAATTTAACAACATGGAGAATTAGGCATGACAGAGATCTGACTTATTGCTTGAGTCACAGTTTTCATCAACATGTATTTCTTAGAGCTCAGGTAATAGGTAAAGTTTAGTGCTATTCTCTGATCAGTTTCAGCTCACGGAGCTTTGTGTGTGTGTTTTTTTTTTAAGGGGTTATTTAATTAGAATGTCAAATTGATCTTGCAACTCTAAGAAATGTCTAATTGACATACGTGAACCATAATACTTATTCCATGAAGCATTAAGCTCAGAAGTGGTCTGTCTGAAAGGGATTGTCTATCTTTTCAGAGCAAGGGCAGCTTCTTGTAAAGCTGGTAGTCTATGAATTAACAAGATATGGCACTAAAGCAACCTGTAGGTTGAATATATAATTTAAAAAGATCAGCCTATGTGGCTATAAATTTATGCTAACCAAAAAAGATAAGTACATATATTTTTTCATATTTGAATCAAACTAGTTATTTTATGTCAAGTTGAAATTTTTTAATCCTTTTTTTTTACCCATTATGCTGTTAAATTTAAATCAGAAAAAACTTCCTTAGTAAATACTAAAAATTACTAATCGCAAAATTGGAAGACTCCTTGGAAATCACTCCCAATCAACTCAGGTGAAGAAACTGAGGCCCAGGAAATGAGTTTATTAGAGGTAGAATTGGGACAGCTGAATATTGAATTCCTAATCCGAGATTCTTTTCACATAGCATATTGATATAATTATGAAAACTATTCAGGTTGTTGATGATTTTGAAAATATTCATTACTAATATATTTTGCATATACAAGAAAAGCATGTTCTTTTGACAAAATAAATTCAGAATTTTCAATATATATCAGAATGCACTTGTCAATTTTAAACTTTTAATGAAAATTTAGAAGCTTTCTTTTATGAATTTAGAAGGTAAAAACAATCCAGTTCGTAAAATTGTAAATATTTTTGAATAGTCTGAAACTTTACACATTCTTATCAGTGGTTCTTAACATTTTTGTGTGTCATCTATCCCTTTGATAATCTCATGAAGTCACGGACCTCCTCTCAGAATAAATTTTTTAAATTCACAAAATAAAACATTATAGAGAAAGCCAGTTTTGTAAAAATAGTTATTGTAATTTAAGAAATCAGTTTTGAATACAATAATATATATATTTTATTAGTAACATGAAATAATATCTGGTAGTGAGTTTAGTAGCTGCCGTGATTTCAAAGTAATCATGAATGTAAAAGATATTTCAAGATAGATGCAACAACCATAATGTGATATAAAAATATCTGATTTCTACAGGTGACAAAAACACAGATATAATTAATATTAATACTTTTGTTGTTTGTTGCCTATATTCATTTTGAAAATAAAATGCTCAATTTCAGGTAGAATTCATAAAAATAAAGATGTGAAACATTTTCCAAATTCCAGGACACCATCTTAAGATCCCCTGATCTACACTATTTTCCCTCTGTTTGGTGTTTCTAAACCAGTGCCAAACCTCCCCAGGAGAAGGGCTAAGAGCTAGGGAGCCCAGTGCTGTTTCAGAAAACTACTCCCATGTCCCCTTACAGAGGCACTGACAGCCCAAGCTCCAAACTGTCTCCCTGACCTAACCCTAACCTTAACCTGACCTAACCCTAACCCTAGCCCTCCTTACCCTGATGGCAATCTTGCATGGGGCCCTTTGCCTTCACTTAATGCATGTCTCAATGGAATTTCAATCTCCACATTTCCTAATTGATTTATGTTGAGTTGACTTGTCCCTCTGACTGGAGAGTCACCCTGCTCCCTCTCTCATTCCTAATTCTGGGCCCTCTAAACTCAATCTCTGCTATAAGATTAGTTGGCTGCCACCATAGCCTGAGGCACTAATATGCTAATACACAATTTTCCCTTTTCTGGTCATGAGTTGAATTCATTTTCTTATTCTCAATCTCTCTGTGCCTCTGTTTCACTCACACATACACACTCACTCATATACACTCAACTATATTCTAAATAAAAGGTCAGTAAATAAAAATGTATGTCATCTCTATATATTTACTTCTGGGTGCTATTATATGATATTTTAAGTTGATTAAAATACTTCCAGACTTCAAGAGAAATCCTTCTATTCAGCACCATTGCATTGAGAAACCTAATTACAATTCCAAGAAATTTTAGGAGAATTGGTTGTCCTGTATGCATATAAAGAATGCTTGTCTTGTATTTTCCCATTTCAGTCATTTTATTTTATAGTGTGTGATCTCAAATATATTAGAAAAGAAAAAATATGACCCAAATGAACATTATGTGACAGGTTGAAGAAACATTCATATTGCAAACATAACACAAACTTTTCATGGACTGTTGGGTAAAAAGAGAATATTCTTATATTGATATGAGTTAATATGAAAATATTTTTATTTACCAATTTCCAATTAAACTTTCCATTTTCATGGCATACCTAGTCATACTTCATTTTGCATTTTTTAAAAAATGCAATCTCTTTCTGATTAGACATAAATGAAAAGTCAAAATGTCTATTCTTGGGAATTGTCAAATACATTTTCGGCCAATTTTAGAATTTTGGGGGGATCATAACTCTTCAAGATCTGATAAATGCTACATACTTTCTACCTAAAGAAATAAAGTGTTTGGATACAGTCATACACAATTCTTTTTCTATAATTTCTGGAGGTTTATGGAATTCCAAAATTTCACATATACATCCCTATAAAATCAACAGATCTAGCTAGGTATACTATTCAGAATAGTCTAGATTATGCTATGGTAACAAATGACCCCTAGATCTCAGGGGCTAACAATAATAAGGGTTTAATTTTCACTCATACTACATATCCATTGTTACTTGACTAGGCTGAGTGACAGTTCTCCACAGGTCTCTTCATTTTTGCATGTCTTGAAACAGGCCTGACTGCTTTTGTTCTGAACTATCTTTTCAAGAGTTATTTGTAGAGAGGTTGATGGACCTAGAGTCTGTCATACAGAGTGAAGTAAGCCAGAAAGAGAAAAATACCATATGCTAACACGTATATTTGGAATCTAAAAAAAAAAAAGGTTCTGATGAACCTAGGGGAAGGAAAGGAATAAAGACACAGATGTAGAGAATGGACTTGAGGACACAGGGAGAGGGAAGGGTAAACTGGGACGAAGCAAGAGAGTAGCATTGACATATATACACTACAAAATGTGAAATAGATAGCTAATGGGAAGCAGCCGCATAGCACAGCGAGATCGGCTCAGTGCTTTGTGACCACCTAGAGGGGTGGGATAGGGAGGGTGGGAGGGACATGCAAGAGAGAGAGGATATGGGGATATATGTATACATATAGCTGATTCACTTCGTTATACAGCAGAAACTAACACAACAATGTAAAACAATTATACTCCAATAAAGATGCTACAAATATATATATATGTATATATATATATATACATATATATATATATATATATATAGCTAACAACCATGAAGATAGAGATATATATCTTTCCAAAGAAAAGAGCAGGTTTGTTTTCTGTCGAGTACAATAAAGATAATGTCTTTCTCTAGGGCAAATGTCAGGCCATTAAAGAGATTCGGGTTCCCTAAGCTAGTGGTTCCTCTCCTGTCAAATACCCCATTGCGTATGTAGGCATTCCTGTCTTCTTTGTGTCACCCTGTGAAAACGGAGGCTCAGAAAGAACTTGAGCAAACGATGATAGTCTTGCTATTGTTGTTACTCTGAATAATAAATTCGTCTCTGATCCAGCAGACTTGTGTTTTTCACCAGCATGCCAACCTCGTGGCAGTCTAGTTTGTTAGCTAGGAAGTAGAGCAAAATTTCACAAACTCTTTCAGTTTAACTTCTCTTTGGGACTTCAGCTGATAGAGCAGCTTCCATCTAGAATATTGTTGGTTCTTTTGGCAGAGGATAAATAGAGAACACGGTTGTGATGTTCTGGCCTTTACAGCTTCTTTTAAACCCATAACATCTGCTTATTTTTTGTTTTCTAAGTAAGTCACAAGCCTGACCTGAATGAGATAGTCAGTGAATACTCGTGCATAATAATATAATCTACCAAAGCAGATTCGTAACTTATGCACTGGGTCTTTAATTACCCACTTTCTTCTCAGCGAAGTGGATTTACTACAGAATCAAGTTTTCAGCTTATTGTAGGCTGTGTTCCCATATTTCAAAAATGTACATGCTACTCTCAAAATTTGTACCTGGCTAACTTTCACCTACATTATAACTTATCTAATATTTTTCTTCAGGTTGAGGAACAATGATATCTCGTGACTATTATCTGGAAAATCATGGGTTTTAGAAGTGTTCTCTATTTTTTTCCTAAGTATTCTTTTCTAAATATTGATTTGTTGTACTATATATATATAATATATAATTTACTATATAAACAATAATTACATAAAATATAATTAATTATACAAAGTTTTATATTTACTTATTAAAATAAGGAGAAAATATGGTTATTCAAATGTGCCACTTAACATATCACATACCAACTGTGGAAACATTCTACCCTATGGAAGACGCTAATGATATATAATATATATATAGTACTGTACACTGACTGTGTCCCTCCAAAATGCATAAGTTGAAACCCAATTCTTAATATGATAGTATTTAGATGTGGAACTTTGGGGGGGTGATTAGGTCATAAGGGCAGAGCATTCATGAGTGGGATTAATGCCCTTATAAAAGAGGGCCCAGAGATCTGCAAGCCCGCTTCTGCCATGTGAGCACACAGTGAGAAGATGGCCATCTGTGAACCAGGAAGCAGGCTCTCGCCAAACACTAAATCTGCAAGTGCCTTGATCATAGACTTCTCAGCCTCCAAAACTGTCAGAAATAAATTTCTGTTGTTTATAACCTGCCTAATCTATGGTATTTTGTTACAGCAGCCAGAACAGACTAAAACATATAGTGTATAATATTATATATAATAGTCAGATAATAGCCATTTCTTTAACTAAGATTAAGTGCCTAGTACATATAAGGTAAGAAACTATGGGATTGGGGTTACTGTGGTGAAAAAAAATTGACATGTTGTTGCACTCATAATACTTAACAGGCTAGTTATTTCTCTAGAAGGAGAAATGATTTAAAAAATGGAATAAAACAAAAGCAAGTAAACAAAATAAATTAAACAGTTGATAAATTTTTAATAAAACACATTTTTGAGGTAGATAATAAACTGAGGAAATCTATTTTAGATAGGGGACCTAGGGAGGTGACCTTTAAACTGAGAAGATGTGTAAGATGGAACAAGTAACGAAAAGCTCAGGCTGAGGGGTTGGAAATGTTCTTCGTACAGTTTGAAAAGACCATAAGGTAAGAAAGAGGATTGAGGAAATGAATGAAGGTGGACGTGGCTGGGGCAGAGTGAACCCAGAAAGAATAGTAGAAATCAAGATGGAGGTGGATCATGAAGGCTATTTGTGGGATGTAGTAAAACTGAAATTCCCTCAAAATTGGAGTCTATATGGAAAACAAGAAAAAATACAGGTTAAACTTATAAGTACAATGGGAAATTGTTGAAAGACTTCATACTGGGGAGTATCATAATCCAATTTATATGGCAAAAAGATCATTCTTGTGAAGAGGGCTAAGTCATGATGTGGAGTCTACTTGGATAGAAGCAGACTAGATGGAAAGAACTGGATGGATTCAAGGCTTATGTAGAAGGCAGAATTGAAGACATTTTGGTTAATTGGGTATGTGAATTATGAGCAATTGTGACTGCTAGGCTTCTGACTTCAACAACTTGAAAGATTTTAATGTTTGCCATTTTCTAAAATGAAAGATCTCTGTGTATTGATTGTAGAAGTGTTGTGGATCAAGCGTTTCATTTTGAGCAGGCTACATTTGAGATATGGGTGAGATATATCATTGGAAATGTTAAATAATAGGTTCAATATATTAATCTAGAGCTCAGAAGGAAGATCTTGCATAGAAATAAAAATTTATGAACAGTCACCATATAGTGGCATTTAAAACTATGGAATTAGATGAAGTAATCAAGAAAGAGAGTATTAAAAAAAAAGAGGATGCAGGTTCGTGGCCATAAGAATATGATTATTTATGGGATGACAGAAATATAGAAATTAGGGAAAGATACAGAGAAATAAGATAGAGGTAAAACAGGAAAATGTGTTGTCATAGAAGCAAAGAGTGGAGAGTCAGGAAAATAAGAATAGTCCACATGTAATTTTTGACATGAGATTTAGTAAATTTAAGACAGAAAAAGTCCCTTTCAATTTGGCAACACAGAAGTGATTAGTATTTTGAAGACAACAGTTTTCTGATGTGGTAGAGAAGGAAACCAGACTGCATTGAGTCAAAAAGTCAATAGACGTGACGCAATGGTGTTAAGACAACACAGTTCAGAAGTTTTAGCTAGAGAGAGAGTCAAAAAACGAAATGGTTCTTGAATGAACTTGTTTACAAAACAGAAACAGACTTAAAGGTATCAAAAACAAACTTATGGTTATCAAAGATGAGACATGGAGGGGAGGGATAAATCAGGAACTGGATTAACATACACACACTATTATATATAAGATAGATAACCAGGGCTTCCCTGGTGGCGGAGTGGTTGAGAATCCGCCTGCCGATGCAGGGGACACGGGTTTGTGCCCCGGTCTGGGAAGATTCCCATGTGCCGCGGAGCGGCTGGGCCCGTGAGCCATGGCCGCTGAGCCTGCGCGTCCGGAGCCTGTGCTCCTTAACAGGAGAGGCCACAACAGTGAGAGGCCCGCGTACCGCAAAAAAAAAAAAAAAAAAAAAAAAAAAAAAAAAAAAAAAGATAGATAACCAACAAGGGACCTACTGTATAGCACAGGGAACTCTACTCTGTATTCTGTGATAACCTATATGAGAAAAGAATCTGTAAAATAATGAATATATGTATAACAATTACTTTGCAGTACACCTGAAACTAACACAACATTGTAAATCAACGATAATCCAATAAAATTTTTAAAAAAGAAAGGATACTAGAGGTAAAAAGACAGTTTTCTTGCTATTTTTTAAAATGAACATGATTCATTATGGCATGGTATATGCTTATGAGAACACTGGAAATGAACGAGAGGGAGTGAGAGATTGATAATCAGGAGAGGACACGCTGTCAGGAAAAGAAATCCTTGAATAGAATAGTAGTAACATTTTCAATTAGGGTGGGAAAGGAGGGTCCAGAGCACAGGAGAAGAAACTGGCATTTGGCACAATAAAGATGGATATCACCTCCATTGTAACAGGAAAAGAGAAAGAGAACAATGTTTGGAGACGCAAGTAGATTTCTAAATTTGGTGGTGAGAAGATGAGGGAAACCACGTTTGACGATTACTATTTTCTCAATGTAATGTAAGGGAAGAATGCATCATTAAGTGAGAGTGATGAACGGGTGGGTGGTTTAATATATAATATAATATATATATTATATATATATAATGTTATATGTCAATTATGTCTCAATTTTTAAAAAAAGTGAATCAGTGGGCATAGAGTGAGGATGGCTTCATCAGATACTGGTCAATGCCCTTCTAGCTATTTTATTCTAGAGAATAGTAGCTCCCTAGCTAATGCTTTTACAAAGACTAATTTAGGATATGTAAATGTCACAATCACTGGTAATTAGCATAATAATGATGATGAGGGCCCTGGTCCAGGTCCCGAAATGTAAATTGTCCCATTGTGCAAAGAATTCGAGTACCTAAACACAGTATCTCTCGTGGACACTAGGTTGTGCTTTGCTATTTTTCCTGCATCATGCACTGGCATGGTGAAAGCATTTGAGTCCTGTAACAGACGATCCCCAAAGAAAAAAGCATTATATGCATGCTTAATAAACACTTTGGTTGATGAGGGTGACAAGATGGTGTCCTGTTTTCTAAGTAAGTAGCTTTAAAGTAAATATTGGTTTTCTCTGAATGGAAGGAAACAAGGAGACTCTTCATTAATATTTATGTGTAAGGTTCAAAGTCATGAATGTAATATGATATTTTTTCTCCTGTTTTACAAATTAGTGTGCCATAATATGACATGACTTTAGAAAGGATGCTGGTATCTAGAGTCCTGCCTTATATACTAATGACTTCATAATTTAGAAATCTTTTTAATAAATGTTTGAAGAGATTTATGAGATAATTATTTAAATGTAGCACTAATACGAATTGGTATTTACATTTAACTACTTCTTAGTATTCTTTTGTTTTCCCTTTGAAGTGTTACTGAATTTTATGTTCCTTTTTTAAGGCTATCTAAAAAATATCACTGTAGGGCTTCCCTGGCTTCCCTGGTGGCGCAGTGGTTGAGAATCCGCCTGCCGATGCAGGGGACACGGGTTCGTGCCCCGGTCCGGGAGGATCCCACGTGCCGCGGAGCGGCTGGGCCCGTGAGCCATGGCCGCTGAGCCTGCGTGTCCGGAGCCTGTGCTCCGCAACAGGAGAGGCCACAACAGTGAGAGGCCCGCGTACAGAAAAAAAAAAAAAAAAAATCACGGTATTACTGTATTCACAAGTGTTGTTTGTTTTGTTTTAAACACTAAGCATATTTGAAAGGGTTAAACTTTCAAATAATGTCTAATTTTAATCAATGCCATTTCAGAAACTCAAGGCTGTGAGCATACATCTATTCCAGTGAGTTAAAAAAACAAAAAAAAAGTTTAGCAGTGAGATTATTGGAAAAATTAAAATAAAATAATAATAGCTAACACCAAAATGTACAATAAATCTCATTTTTCCCTTTTAGGAGGTGTCTAGGAGATGTGATATAGGAGTAAAGTGATGTTTAAGAATGAAACACTTGTGTAATAATAATTCCTGAGAGTTGCTTTATTTAACATTTTTACATTGAAGAACTCTGAGTTTAGAAATGGGCTCTTCAGATATTGGAATTCTCAACAACAGAGAACTCAGAAGGCAGAAGATGGTCAATGAGAGGAAAGAACATCATTGGAAGGAAGGAATACATACAATAAGCATTTATCATTTAGAAATATTGAATGGAAAATGTATCCCACATAAAACTCATGCTTGAACAGTAAACATGAGACTTCAATGGTGTATTGGCTGAAAGAGGGTTGAACGCTGGTGTTTATGAAGTTTGCTGAGACACCACCCAGACCTCCCCTTAAGGACTGAGGTGTCCATTCCTCCAGCTGCATGGAGTTCTGGCTGTTGCCCTCAGCTGAAAGGAGTGATCTTGCCCAAGTTATGTCCCACTCCCATAACGGGTCAGTGCAGCTCTAAGAAGGCTCAGTTACACTTACCTCAATCCAGGACAACTCTGAACGGTGCTACCAACTCCAGGGCTCCCTGTGTGCTAAACCAAGCCTCTGTGCAATTGCAGGGAAGTTCACCTTCTCTCCCCAGCCAATCCTTTTGTCCTCACTAGGTGTTATCGTTGCGAGCACTAACTAATACACCTCCTGCAAGTGGGCCTTCAGCTCAGCATCTGTTTGGTGGGGAAACTGACCAGCAGGTTTTTCCACGTGCCTATGCACCAGTCTGATGGCTCTAACAGTAAGGACCCTTTCTACGGCAATCTCTTGACTCATGAGGAAACCCTATGACATACTCAAAGCAAAACTGAGGTTTCTTTCTTCTTATAAGCTCACCTGTCTCTTCTATGCCTTAACTGTTGCAGTAATGTCATCCCAACCATTCTAAGATATTTATCTTAAATAAAAGAAATATTTAAGATGTGCATAGAGGTTTAGCTAAAATAATGTTTATTATAGTGTCATTTATAATAGAAAAGTCAAAATAAAGGAAAAAAAGCAATTTTAAATAAGTGATTGATGTGAGTGAAAAGTCAGTAGGTGATGAGAAAATAGAAATAATAAAGGTTGGCAACACACTTGAAAGTATTAATGTTGTTATCATTTACTTATAAATGCTTTATTGTTGCATTTGCTCTTTCCACAAATTTTCCATATTCTGATGCTTTCCCCTGGATAATAAATAGCTACAGTAACATATAGTTTAATATATAAATATACGATTCCACCACTCTGCTGTGGTGCCTTATATTCCTCCAACATTGGAATAACTTCTTTTGATTAAGAAATTTCCTTGGAATGCCTTTCTCAAACTTCAGATGGACATTTAGTGTTTTTGTTTTTGTTCTTCTTTTGTCTGCGAGAAGCTTTTGGTGTTTTCTAATTCACCTTAGATTGCTGCTTCTATGTGAACTCTGTAGAATGGACTGAATAAGTCAATAAATGTCTTCCTTGTCAAGTATATTCCCAAGTATCTTCCTAAAGACAGCAGTAATTTAAGTGGCATTCAAACACTTCTAAATATGTCTAAAGTGTGGGTTTATTGCTCTAATTTTCAGTGAAAGCAGTTCTACTTTATTACCCAAATGAGAGTTATTATTGTCTTTCTTTCTGATAATTGCATTTGTGGTATTTATTTCAGGGTTTTTAAGATCCTTTAAAGCCTATTTAGGTTTTCTCTTTTTTAATGAATTTAATGCTAATTAAAATAATGGATTAGTAGGCTTGGAAAATCAAATCATTATTCAGCCAGAACAATAGAAGGGCTTATTTAATTGACCAACTCAAATCATATTAAACCAATCCTGGAAGAATCATCACAAAGATTCAAATGTTGCAGATACTGCCATACTTTCTATAGGATACTAAACGTTTTCCCAGATGTTTTTAAAAAATAATTTTAAAGGCTGATTAAATTAGTAGATGGTTAAACTCTGACTGTTATATAGGAGGCAGCTGGACATTTTTCAACATACCCCATCATGATTCTTTCATTAATTTGTACCAACAGAGTAATTTCAACTGATGGTATGGAAGGCAAGAAAGACTCAGAATAGGGTTTAATGATAACACCACCAAATTCTGTGTTTGTCATCAAAGGTGGTGTACTGAAAGTGAATCACAGACATTATTTAGTTTCCAGCCATGGTGGTAATTTGTTCTTCCAGGATTAAGATTATAGTAGAAGGGCAAAACCTTTTTATTAAGAAAGAAGTGGTATTTAATGATAAAATGGCAAGTTATTTGCCATGGTTTATAAGAATTCACTTTTGAAACTTGCAATTTTGCAAATATTTCTTCATAATCATATCCATTATGTCTGTTTTCATACAGTAAATAAATAATAAATTTGACGTGTTTCTTGACTTTTATAAACTAGCTCTATGATTTGGTGCTGGAATAGGAGAGACAGATTCAGGGAGAGGAAAGAAAACTAAATTGAATTTAACAAATACTTGACTCATCAGATTTGCTTTAAGACTGGCATCTAGCTCTTTCAACAGATAGACATCACCTGAAGTACATATGCTGTAACCCAGTGAAGGTTCAGAGAAATAGACACTCATATGCTTTGTTTATAGCATACATGAACACAATCTCTTAAAAGGCTAATTGTGAACTATATCAAAGTTTCTGAAATGTGCTTAATGAATGTGCTAATGGGCAAATGAAATGTCCAGCAATATCATGTACAGAAATCCATTTTGCAAAGTTAAACAATAATCTGTGAAAGATCTAATTATAGAAATGCTCATTACAGTGTTGTTTATAATAAAGAAAAATAGAAATAAATGTCCAACTCCTATACAATTAATGAAATAAATTAAGGTACATGGACACAATGAAATTGAATGGCTAGGCAGAAGAATCTTGACAGGAAAAGGTGTTAATATATATTAAGTTCTGGTAACAAAACTATACTTGTTAAACATTATATACATTCACAGAAAATGACTGGAAGAATACTTAGTGACAACTCTGAGTGGAATTTAAATTTTCTTCTTTTTTCTTGGCTTTATTTTCTAAAAATAGTTGTGCAATGATGATGCATTTATTTTGCAAAGAGGGGAAAGTTAAAATGCACAGGACTGGTTAGTCAAGAGGCATAACTCTTTTTCCCTAAATTTTCATCTTTAACAGATATATAAGCTGAGTGGGCAAGTGGGAGTTTAAGAACAGATTGCTTTCTCAAGCCATAGCACTAATTTTAGAGTTTCATATTTAGGGAATCTACCATTTTAGAGCAATAGACTTATGGTCTCAGCTTAATGTCTTAATAGTATTTGTCAAGGCCACTCGTGCAATCTGTGTAAGGTAGACACATAGCTATATATTACATAACTTACATACAATCTTGTTTAATTTATCAATATATTAATAAGTTTCAGCAAGAAAAATGAAAAAAATCTCATCAAATATGTATTGAGAACAGAATAAAAGCACAAATAATAATAAAATGCTTTTTAAAAATCTATCACAATCTACCCATGTAGTTGTACCCATAACTACCCATTAGTATGTATGTTTATTGGTTTGTAGAACAGCAAACTAGTGAGGCATACTGAAAATGGAATTAATATGCAATGATTTTTGCTTTCATAAACTGGATTTAATCTCCATCACATAGGTCTATCCTCTTAGGTAAGGGTACTACACCCTTTCCACTCAAACTTTAGGAGCAAGCAGAGGTGACATTACTACTAGTAAACTTTTCCTGACTGTCTCAGGTAAACCTGGTCTTTCCCTCTTCTGTGCCGTGAAAACATTTAGTTTGTATTTCTATTATAGAATTTAGTTCAACTCGGATGAAAATTGAATTCATACATTTGCCTCATCCACTAGACTGTCAACTCCTACAGGACAAGAACCATATCAAGTTCATCTTTATACTATTTACTTAAACCTTCTATAACAAATGGTATATTGCTTACTACAGACTTGTATATTTGGAATGGTTTAGTCAATAAATCTCTTCTTAAATGTTATAGACTGAATGTTTGTGTCCTTCCAAATTAATATGTGGAAACCCTAATCCGCAATATGATGCTATTTGGAGATGGGGATTTTGGAAGGGCTAAATGAGGTCAGGAGAGTGGGGCCCCAGTCTGATGGGACTGGTGTTCTTATAAGAGGAGACAGCAGAGAGATCTCTCTCTCTCCTTGCATATGCACAAAGAAGAGGTAATTTCACGGGCTTCCCTGGTGGCGCAGTGGTTGAGAATCCGCCTGCCGATGCAGGAGACACGGGTTCGTGCCCTGGTCCGGGAAGATCCCACATGCCGCGGAGCAACTAAGCCCGTGAGCCATGGCCGCTGAGCCTGCGCGTCCGGAGCCTGTGCTCCGCAACGGGAGAGGCCACAACAGTGAGAGGCCCGCATACCGCAAAAAAAAAAAAAAAAAAAAAAAAAAAGAAGAGGTAATTTCAGTAAATGAAAAGATGGTGGCAGTTTATGAGCCAAAGGGCGAGACCTCAGAATAAAACCTAACTTGCCACAACTTGATCTTGAACTTCTCAGCCTCCAGAACTGTGAGAAATAAATTTCTAATGTTTAAGCCACCCAGTCTATGGTATTTTGTTTTGGTAGCCTAAGCAGACTAATAGATTGCACTTATCAGAAGTTATTATCCTAACCATCATTTTGTATATTAGTTCTAAGTTTTCTAGAAGATATAAAATATATCTATGGTATCAGTAGAAAGCAAGTTAATAATAATTTATCTTAAAGATAAATTATTAAAAACAAGCATGCCTTATATATCCAGGCTATTGCCAAACATTATTTGATATAATAAGTATATGATTTAACATACTTCTGTAACTTAGAAGGAGCACATTATTCCAAAAAGCTTATAGGAATATGGCCTTACATTCTATTTAATTACAAATGAGACTCTATCTATTAAATAAAAATTTAAAATTTATTCTTCTATGTTATATTAGACCTTTTTGCAATAATCTCTCTTTCTTATCCTCTTTTGTTTGATGTGCTGGCTTAACATTTGAATCCCATATCTTAATTTAAACCATCTCAAGACTGGCAAGTTATTGGAATATTTATGGTTTTCATTTCATATGTCACCATATTTAATTTCTAGCCACATCAATTAAAGTATAAATATCTCAGTGAAATATAAATAGGATCAGAAGAAAAATAGTGTTTCTTAAATGCTCAGAACACTCCTTCTACACCACCTTGAATACAAAGCGGCGATACTGTACTCTGCATAGAAATGCCAAATAGGTGTAATGCAAATCAGGAGAAAGCCATTGACAGATAAATTAAATAGTCATGATCTGAATATTGAGTTTAGGCAAGCATCACAGTCTATTGGCACCAAGCTAGATTTCTTGTCCTGTACAAAAATGTTATGTTGTTCTCATTAAGCAGTCATCCATCTAAGTGACTTCAAGGCCCTTAAGACCTGAATAGGCAAAGCTCATCTATCAGCCTCTTGACTTCAGTCAGAGCCACAGCAGGTTCCATAACAAGCTGAGTCCACATATTCTAATCGTTTTGTTACAGGAGCACATTTAAAATCTTAATTATACTGTAATTTTATAGTGAAATACTGGCTAGCCTTTATTAAGAACTCTTTTTGATATGTTGACTCCTAGTTATGGGTTATGTTACCAAGATCAGCAGAATATGTTAAGTTTTTGAAGAGAAATTTCCCATGATTTATACTTGGTTTATTGTTTGACTTCACTAAGAAACTGGGGAAAAAATGATTTTCTGATAACTAGATGCAGGGATGCTTGTCATCTACCCATAGAATGCTTCCAAAGCAGACTAAACTTGCAGGATCTGTAAAATGGTGAACAATAGCAGAAGCAACTTGAAATTCTAAACAGGTGATTCTATTGTACATATTTAATCGGTATATTAAATCCCAACACATGTGGTAATTTTGAGTAACAGATTTAAATGTTAAAAATTAAATTAAACCAGCTGTTTGGCATCATCTCAGCAAATAATTGTACTATAATTTAATTAAAGTTAAACTTTTTTCCAGCTTAAAATAATTACAATTCTAATACCAATAAAGAGTTTATAATGACAACACTTCTTCAAAATAATTTCAAATTTAACACAATTTCAATGAAAATATTCATCAACAGAAATATCAAAGTTATTCTTTTTGTGACGGTGAAGAAAAACTCAGCAGGCAAAAATAAAAAATACATTTTTCAAAATCAACAATAGGAGAGAAGAAGACCTAAAGAAAATATTAAGAATTTATAAAACTATAATACATTTTTAAATGTTAGAGTAATGAATGGTGTATAAATAAGCAGAAAATTCAATGTAGTAAAAACTTCAAAGTACTTTAAAAATAAAGCAAGTATTTACTAATAACTCAACATGCACTTGACACTTTTCATGCATTCTTTCTTCCAACCATAGTTGCAAAACTGTGAAGTAGGCAATATAATTGTGATTGTTTTAAATTGAGAAAAAAATGAAGATAGTAAGTAAGAAAGTAGATCCTTTTTTCTCTCAAGTGGCTTTACTGAAGTATAATTGATGTACAATAAACTGAACTACTTAAAGTATAAGATTTGAATACTCAGCAAAGTATTAGGAAACCAAACTCAATAGTATATTAAAAGGATCATGATGGATTTATTTCAGAGAGGCAAGGATGTTTCACCATATGCAAAACAATAAATAGGATACACCACATTAATAAAATGAAGGATAAAATCATATAATCCACTCAATAGATGCAGGAAAAAAACGTGATGAAATTCAACATACTTTCATGATAAACAACTATAAACAAATTGCATATAGAAGGAAGGTAACTCAACATAATCAAAGTCAAGTATGACAAACCTGTAGCTAACATTGTACTAAGTTCAGGAATAAGACAAGGATGCGCATTCTTGCCAATTTTATTCACTGTAGTACTGAAAATCCTAGAGGGATCAATTAGCCAAGAGAAAGAAAAAAAGACAACAGAATTGGATGCGAAGAAGTAAAATTGTCTCTGTTTGCAGATGACATAACATATATAGAAAATCCTAAAGACTCCACCAAAAACTCTTAGAACTAATAAAGGAATTCAGTAAATTTCCAGTATACAAAATCAATGTATAAAAATCAGTTGTATTTCTATACACTAACTACAAACTATCAGAAAGAGAAGTTAATAAAACAATACCATTTACAAAAGCTTAAAAAATAATAAAATACTTAGGAATAAATTTATCCAAGGAGGTAAAAGAACTGCCCATTGAAAATTATAAGACACTGAAGAAAGAAGTTGAAAAAGACATAAATAAATGGAGAGATATTCTATGTTCATGGATTGGAAGAATTAATATTGTCAAGATTTCCATACTACTCAAAATTATCTACAGATTCAATGCAATTCCTATCAAAATATCAATGGCACTTTTTCACAGAAATATAACAAACAATCCTAAAATTTGTGTGGAACCTCAAAGGATCCCAAATAGCCAAAGCAATCTTGAGAAGGAAGAACAAAACTGGAGGCATCATAATTCCTGATTTCTAAACTATATTACAAATTTATATTAATAGTAATTAAAAGAGTAAGGTGTTGTTATAAAAACAGACACATAGATGAATAGAACAAAATAGAGAGCCCAGAATTAAACCTATGCATATATGGTCAATTAATTTTGGCAAAGGAGCTAAGAGTATCCAACAGGGAAAGGATAGTGTCTTAATAAATGGTGTTGGAAAAATGGACAACCACATACAAAAGAATAAAATTAGACCCCAATCTTACATCGAACACAAAAATTAACTCAAAATGGAAAAAGATTTGAACATAAAATCTGAAACTGTAAAACTCCTAGGAGAAATCATAGGGAAGATTTTCCTTGACATTGAATTTGGCAATGATTTTGGAGGGTTTGGCTCCAAAAGCAAAGTCTACAGAAGCAAACATAAACAAGTGGGACTACATCAAACTACAGAGCTTCTGCATAGCAAAGGAAACTATTAACAAAATAAAACGTTCTGGAAGAAAATATTTTCAGTCCACATAAGAGGTTAATACCCAAATACACAAGGAAATAATGCAATTCAATAACATAAACAAACAAAAACAATAACCCAATTAAAATACGGGTAAAGGAACTGAATATACAATTTTCCAAAGAAGACATGTAAATGGCCAGTTGGTACGTGAAAAGGTGGTCAACATCACTAATCATCAGGGAAATGCAAATCAAAACCATGACGAGCTCTCACCTCACATCTGTTAGGATGGCTACTATCAAGAAGGCAAGAGATAACAAATGCTGGTAAAGATGTAGAGAAAAGGGAACACGTGTACACTGTTGGTGGAAATGTAAACTGGTCTAGCACATGGAAAATTGTCTGGTGGTTCCTCAAAAATTTAAAGAAAGGACTAAAATATGATTCAGCAATCCCACTTCTGAGTACATATCTGAAGGAAAAGAAATCACTATGTTGAAGAGGTATCTACACCCTCCAGTTCTTTGCAACATTATTCACAAATGTCAATATACAGAAACATGTGTTTGTTGATGGATGAATGGATACAGGTGTCTTGTGTGTGTGTCTCTCTCTATATATATATGTACACACACACACACACATATATATATATATACACATACACACAATGAAATATTATTAAGCCTTAGAAAAGAAGGAAATCCTGCTATTTGGAACAACATGGATTAACCTGGGGACAATATGCTAAATGAAATAAGTCAGACAGAAAAAGAGAAATACTGCATGCCATCACTTATGTATGGAATCTGAAAAAAAAAAAAAAGTCAAACTCATAGAAGTAGAGAATAAAATGGTGTTTGCCAGGGTCAGGAAGAGGGAAGAGGAGTCAGGAAAATAGAGAGAGGCTGGTAAAAAGGTACAAATTTTGGCTATAAGATGAATAAGGTCTGAGGATCTAGTGTAAACCATGGTAACTGTAGTTGATAATATGGTATTGTATAATTGAAATTTGCTTAGAGTGGCATTGAAGTGTTCTGCCCACTTCCCTCCAAAAGATACATATCTGAGAGGATGAATGTGTTAAGTTGAATTTGAAATCTTTTCATAATGTATACATATATCAAATCATCACACTGTATACTTTATATGTACAATTTAATTATTATTTATTAAAGTATATTAATATTACAATTTAATTTGTTATACCTCAATAAAGCTGAAAATAATTATAGACAGATTTTTAAAAAAGAAAAAGAACTGAGAGGAATAACAAATTTAGAAATAGAGTGTAATATTCAGTGAATTCTGACATATTCCATGAAGCATAGCACCATCCCCCAAAATTTCCTTGTGACCATTTCAAATCTCACTCTTCATTCTTCCTTACATCTTTCTATGCATTATCTACACACTTTAAATATAGAAACACAAATAAGTTGAAGGGTTGGAAAAATATGTAGCACACAAAAAGTCAATATTAGAAAACTGGTGTGACCATTTTAATATCACAATAGACAATATAAAGTATTAAAAGTGATAAGGAGAAATTATTATAGTGATACAAGTGTCAATTCATCAAAAATCATAACAATACCATTACTATTACTATTATGTTTACTATTATGATTACTATTCTATGTTTAAAGCAAATTGTCAGTTAAAAATTTACCCAGAAAGTTTAATTTAATTTTGTCTTTTATTCACGAGACAATGAACTATCACATTTTCTATATACAGTGGAGCATTTTAAATGGATTACTGGTGATGTCTTATTTCGATAGACTAGAGCTTTCCTAGATAAATAAGCATTATTTGAAGTATTTTTTATCCCCAAAAAAATGAAGTGCTGCTGAAATCTAAGAACCTCGCTTTTAAAGAAGAGTTAATGACATTATCTCCTTTTCTAGTACTCTTTTTGTTTTGTTTTATCAGAGATTACAAAAAATTTTATTTGTGAGGAAAATATGTTTTCTGACATTCTCATCACATCTCTGTTCATATTCATGGAAACACTGCATTTCTGTGTCAGAATAAATTGGTAATAATTAGGAATGTCATAAATAGAACCACCACATGAAATTCAATTTCTATGTGTGAATAGCTTTGACTGTCAGAAGTTAAAAATATTAATCACTGATATATCTGTTTTTAAAGATAGTGTACAGTTTTTAGAGATATACATCTGGATTCTACCTTTTCAATTTTTCTAACATATATTGTGAGAAAAAAAAGCATGTAGTGAATTTTGACTCACAGAATTCAAGTTTGAACTGTTTTGCATACTCTTCAGGTTAGGAGTACACTCTGAAGCTTCTTAATGGAACATATTTAGAGACACCTCCCCACAATAGATGGTCTGATTCAGATGTAGAAACAAACTAAAATGGGGTCATTTATGACAGGAACAAAATGGATTCATCCAAAATAGGCACATCACAGAAAATGAAACTTAACCTTACCTAAGTTGCAGGAACTTACAGATTTTCTCAGAACTCAGCAGAGAACACCAATCCCCAAACTGACAAGTCTGTCTACATCATCTCTGGACTTCCTTGTTCCCCTGACTCAGCTACCCTGATCAAATAAGGAAAAAGACCACTAGGCAACCAATCAGCTGAAAAAGCCAAGGAACTTCCACATTTATCATATAAACATCTCTTAGTGTGTCAGCAACTAACAACTCATTGCTCCTGAAACCTTGGGTTTCCCAGCTTGCAGATCAAAACTCTTGCAATAAATTCATCTTTCTGCTTTGTTTTACTGGTGTGCAGAGTTTGGTTTATGACACATGAAAGAAGCAACTGTTGGCAAATTTAGTTGCTGTTGTTGCTTGTTAACTAGTAGTGATAAATCATCAGATTTTATTTATAGATATAATTGATAGTCTAAATTAAGATACATTTTTGAGAATAGAGTTTTCTCTCATTAACTATCAGAATACATGTGAATTAAATAAAGTTATATGGTATAATATATATGGATTATAGAAGAAAATACTGAGTTAAAAATAGAAAACAAAAATCCTTATGGGTTAAATACGGAAACTGACATAGTAGAGTAGAAATGTTGATTACATGGCTTTTGGAACAAGAAACGCTGGGTGTGAATCTTTTACTTACTAGTAGTGTATCTTGGGCAAAATGTTCAATTAAGCCCCAATCATCTTATATGTGATATGGGGTGAAAAAATAGCATCTGCTTCATAAAGTTGTCATGAGGATTACTTGAAAATAGGGTCTATCAACCCCAGCATATTGGGCTGTCCCTGTGTCCAGCTATGGGTTCCATCTTGACTTTATTCTTGAGAAAGAATATGAAGGAATAAGGGGTATAAAATTGGATTCTGTGGTACATGCTGGGGTTTACAAATACAATTTAATTATTGCTATTGTTAAAATACAGATTCAAATATGTTTTCTACTAACAGTAAAATACATTAGTTTTAAAGTAATTGTGTGAAAAAAATCCAGCAATCAGGAAAAAATTTCTGCATTTAAAATTATATAATTTTAGCTATATGCAGGAACTACGAACCTACAGCCTGCAAAAGGACACCCAAGACACAGTAAGTTAAGCAAAACGAGAAGACAGAGAAATACACAGCAGATGAAGGAGCAAGGTAAAAACCCAGCAGACCAAACAAATAAAGAGGAAATAGGCAGTCTACCTGAAAAAGAGTTCAGAGTAATGACAGTAAAGATTATCCAAAATCTTGGAAATAGAATGAAAAAAATAGAAAAATGTTTAACAAGGACCTAGAAGAACTAAAGAGCAAACAAACAATGATGAACAGCACAATAAATGAAATTAACAATTCTCTAGAAGGAATCAATATCAGAATAACTGAGGTAGAAGAACGGATAAGTGATCTGGAAAATAAAATAGTGGAAAAGACTACCACAGAGCAGAATAAAGAAAAAAGAAGGAAAAGAAATGAAGACAATCTCAGAGACCTCTGGGACAACATTAAACGCACCAACATTCGAATTATAGGGGTCCCAAAGAAGAAGAGAAAAAAAAAAAGGATTGAGAAAATATTTGAAGAGATAATAGTTGAAAACTTCCCTAATATGGGAAAGTAAATAGTCAATCAAGTCCAGGAAGTTCAGATAGTCCCATACAGGATAAACACAAGGAGAAACATGGCAAGACTCATATTAATCAAATGATCAAAATTTAAATACAAAGAGAAATATTAAAAGCAGCAAGGGAAAAGCAACAAATAACATGCAAGGGAATCCCCATTAGGTTAACAGTTGATCTTTCAGAAGAAACTCTGCAAGCCAGAAGGAAGTGACAGAACATATTTAAAGTGATGAAAGGGAAAAACCTATAACCAAGATTACTCTACCCAGCAAGGATCTCATTCACATTTGACAGAGAAATTAAAACCTTTACAGACAAGCAAAAGCTAAGAGAATTCAGCACCACCAAACCAGCTTTACAATAAATGCTAAAGGAACTTCTCTAGGCAGGAAACAAAAGAGAATGAAAATAGCTACAAAAACAAAACAATTAAGAAAAAGGTAATAGGAACATACATATTTATAATTACCTTAAATGTAAATGGATCAGATGCTCCAACAAAAAGACAGACTGGCTGAATGGATACAAAAACAAGACCCATATATATGCTGTCTACAAGACACCCACTTAAGACCTAGGGACCCATACAGACAGAAAGTGAGAAGATGGAAAAAGTTTTTCCATGGAAATGGAAATCAAAAGAAAGCTGGAGTAGCAGCTTCTCATATCAGACAAAATAGACTTTAAAATAAAGACTATTACAAGAGACAAAGAGGGACACTACATAATGATCAAGGGATCAATCCCAGAAGAAGATGTAACAAGGTAAATATTTATGCACCCAACATAGGAGCACCAGCCATAAAAGGGGAAATCAACAGTAACACAGTCATAGTAGGGGACTTTAATAACCCACTTTCACCAGTGGACAGATCATCCAATATGAAAAGAAATAAGGAACACAAGCTTTAAATGACACATTAAACAAGATGAACTTAATTGATATTTATAGGACATTCCATCCAATAATACCAGAATACACTTTCTTCTCAAGGGTTCATGGAATAATCTCCAGGACAGATCAAATCTTGGGCCACAAATCAATACTTGGTAAATTTGAGAAAATCAAAATTGTATCAATTATATTTTCTGACAACTATGCTATGAGACTAGATATCAATTACAGGAAAAAAAAACTGTAAAAAATACAAACACATGGAGGCTAAACAATATACTACTACATAACCAAGACATCACTGAAGAAATCAAAAAATACCTAGAAACAAATGACAATGAAAACACGATGACTCAAAACCTATGGGGTGCAGCAAAAGCAGTTCTAAGAGGGAAGTTTATAGCAATACAATCCTACCTCAAGAAACAGAACAATCTCAAATAAACAACCTAACGTTACACTGAAAGCAATTAGAGAAAGAACAAAAAAAAAAAAACCCCAAAATTAGCTGAAGGAAAGAAAACATAAAGATCGGTTCAGAAATAAATGAAAAAGAAATGAAGGAAACAATAGCAAAGATTAAAAAAAACTAAAAACTTGTTCCTTGAGAAGATAAACAAAATTGTTAAACCATTAGCCAGACTCATCCAGAAAACAAATAAGACTCAAATAAAGAGAATTAGAAATGAAAAAGGAATAACAACTGCCACTGCAAAAATACAAGGGATCATAAGAGGTTACTACAAGCAACTCTATGTCAATAAAATGGACAACCTGGAAAAAATGGACTAATTCTTAGAAAAGCACAACCTTTTGACACTGAACCAGGAAGAAATAGAAAATATAAACTGACCAATAACAAGCACTGAAATTGAAACTGTGATAAAAATCTTCCAACAAACAAAAGCCCAGGACCAGATGGCTTCACAGGCGAATTCTATCAAACATTTAGAGAAGAGCTAAAACCTATCCTTCTCAAACTCTTCCAAAATATAACAGAGGGAGGAAGACTCCCAAACTCATTCTATGAGACCACCATCACCCTGATACCAAAACCAGACAAAGATGTCACAAAAAGAGAAAACTACAGGCCAATATCACTGATGAATATAGATGCAAAAATCCTCAACACAATACTAGCAAACAGAATCCAACAGCACATTAAAGGATCATACACCATGATCAAGTGGGGTTTATCCCAGGAATCCATGGATTCTTCAATATATTCAACTCAATCCATGTGATACACCATATTATCAAATTGAAGAATAAAAACCATATGATCATCTCAACAGATACAGAAAAAGCTTTTGACAAATTCAACACCAAATAATGATAAAAACACTCCAGAAAGTAGGCATAGAGGGAACTTACCTCAACATAATAAAGGCTATATATGACAAACCCACAGCCAATCTTGTTCTTAATGGTGAAAAATTGAAACCATTTCCACTAAGATCAGGAACAACACAAGGTTGTCCACTCTCACCACTATTATTCAACATACTTTTAGAAGTTTTAGCCACAGCAATCAGAAAGGAAAAAGGAAGCCAAATTGGAAAAGAAGTAAAACTGTGCCTGTTTGCAGATGACATACTATACATAGAGAATCCTAAAGCTGCTACCAGAAAAGTACTAGCGCTAATCAATGAATTTGGTAAAGTAGCAGGATACAAAATTAATGCACAGAAATCTCTTACATTCCTATACACCAATGATGAAAAATCTCAAAGAGAAATTAAAGAAACACTCCCATTTAGCAATGCAACAAAAAGAATGAAATAATTAGGAATAAACCTACCTAAGGAGACAAAAGACCTGTATGCAGAAAACTATGACACTGATGAAAGAAATTAAAGATGATACAAATAGATGGAGAGATATACCATGTTCTTGGATTGGAAGAATCAACATTGTGAAAATGACTATACTACCCAAAGCCATCTACAGATTCAATGCAATCCCTATCAAACTACCAATGGCATTTTTCACAGAACTAGAACAAAACATTTCACTATTTTTATGGAAACACAAAAGACTCCAAATAGCCAGAGCAAGCTTGAGAAAGAAAAACGGAGCTGAAGAAATCAGGCTCCCTGATTTCAGACTATACTACAGAGTTACACTAATCAAGAGAGTATGGTACTGACACAGAAATAGAAATATAGATCAATGGATCAGGATAGAAAGGCCAGGGATAAACCCACGCACATATGGTCACCTTATCTTTGATAAAGGAGCAAGAATATACAATGCAGAAAAGACAGCCTCTTCAATAAGTGGTGCTGGGAAAACAGGACAGCTGCATGTAAAAGAATGAAGTTAGAACACTCCTTTACACTGTACACAAAAATAAACTGAAAATGGATTAAAGGCCTAAATGTAAAGCCAGACACTATTAAACCTTTAAAGGAAAACATAGGCAGAACACTCTGACATAAATCACAGCAAGGTCCTTCTTGACCCACCTCCTAGAGTAATGGAAATAAAAACAAAAATAAACAAATGGGACCTAATGAAACTTAAAACTTTTGCACAGCAAAGGAAACCATAAACAAGACGAAAAGACAATCCTCAAAATGGGAGAAAATATTTGCAAACGAAGCAACTGACAAAGGATTAATCTCCAAAATGTACAAGCAGCTCATGCAGCTCAATATCAAAAAACAAACAACCCAATCCAAAAATGGGCAGAAGACCTAAACAGACATTTTTCCAAAGATGATATACAGATTGTCATCAGACCCATAAAAGGATGCTCAACTTCACTAATCATTAAAAAAATGCAAATCAAAACTACAATTACATATCACTTCACACCAGTCAGAATGGCCATCATCAAAAAATCTACAAACAATAAATGCTGGAGAGGGTTTGGAGAAAAGTGAACCCCTTGCACTGTTGGTGGGAATGCAAATTGATGCAATCACTATGGAGGTTCCTTAAAAAACTAAAAATAGAGCTACCATATGACCCAGCAATCCCACTATTGGGCATATACCCTGAGAAAACCAAATTCAAAAAGAGCCATGTGCCACAATGTTCATTGCAGCACTATTTACAATAGCCAGGATGTGGAAGCAACCTAAGTATCCATCGACAGATTAATTGATAAAGAAGATGTGGCACATACATACAATGAAATATTACTCAGCCATAAAAAGAAACGAAATTGAGTTATTTATCATGAGGTAGATGGACCTTGAGCCTGTCATACATAGTGAAATAAGTCAGAAGGAGAAAAACAAATACCTTATGCTAACACATATATATGGAATCTAAAAAACAAAAATGGTTCTGACGAACCTAGTGACAGGGCAAGAATAAAGATGCAGATGTAGAAAATGGTCTTGAGGACACAGGGAGGGGGAAGGGTAAGCTGGGACAAAGTGAGAGAGTACTATTGATATATATACACTACCAAATGTAAAATAGGTAGTGGGAAGCAGCCGCATAGCACAGGGAGATCAGCTTGGTGCTCTGTGACCACCTAGAGGTGTGGGATAGGGACAGTGAGAGGGAGATGCAAGAGGGAGGGGGTATGGGGATATATGTATATGTATAGCTGATTCACTTTGTTATACAGCTGAAACTAACACAACATTGTAAAGCAATTATACTCCAATAAAGATGTTAAAAAAATAAGATGAAATAAATAGAAAAATAAAAAAATAAAAAATCTTATACTCTATTCTTTTCTTATTATCTTTTGAAACTATGAGACTGGACTACTTTTATGCATTTTTTTGTCTTTGTAGCTTTGCAATTTGCACTAGAATTTCCTAGTTGTTGATTTATTATTTATTCTTTTTTTTTAAGTTTTAAAAAATTTATTTATTTATTTATTTATTTTTGGCTGTGTTGGGTCTTCGTTGCTGCGTGCATGCTTCCTCTAGTTGTGGTGAACGGGGCTACTCTTTGCTGCAGTGCGCAGGCTTCTCGTTGCAGTGGCTTCTCTTGTTTTGGAGCATGGGCCTAGGTGCATGGCCTTCAGTAGTTGCCACACGTGGCTCAGTAGTTGTGGCTCATGGGCTCTAGATCACAGGCTTAGTAGTTGTGGTGCACGGGCTTAGTTGCTCCGTGGCATGTGGGATCTTTCCGGATCAGGGCTCGAACTAGTGTCCCCTGCGTTGGCAGGCAGATTCTTAACCATTGTGCCACCAGGGAAGCCCAATTTTTATTTATTATGATGAGGATTTTTTTGTGCTTCATGATTCTGAGATTGTATGTCTTTTATTAAATCTGG
Source organism: Kogia breviceps (assembly GCF_026419965.1). Taxonomy (NCBI): domain Eukaryota; kingdom Metazoa; phylum Chordata; class Mammalia; order Artiodactyla; family Physeteridae; genus Kogia; species Kogia breviceps. The sequence continues at coordinate 19,083,989 of NC_081326.1, read as the reverse complement.
AAATGTGTTATTTGAACATGGTTTTTCCTGTATTCTCTCTATTCTTACCTTCTTGGACTTCAATAAGCTGTTTAGCATTTCCATTCTGTCCTCCATGTCTCATAATCTTTCAGATTTTTCATATTTTGTCTGTGTCTTCAAATGTTTTTGGCAATTTCATCACACCTATTCTCCAGTTCATAATTCTTGTCTATTGTGTTTAATGAACAATATGTAACAATGTACTTTTTTAAATATTAGAAATTCTACTTGATCTTTTTATAATTATTTCTTTATTTAAAGTCTTCTATAATAACTCATTTGTAATTTTATTTTATTTTTCATTTTATAAACATTTTAAACATAATCATCTTAAATTCTATAGGTGAAAATTCTAGGATCTGTAGTTCTATTAAGAGTTTAATTTTGCTCTTTTTCTGTTTTGCTGACCCTTGATCATGGTGACTATTCCCTGGTGTTTTCAAATTAGGTTTCTGAGCTCATAGTTGACTGACTTAAATCTATGGGAATTCTGCAAGGTTGGGATTGAAGGGATAGTCCTTCAGAGAATGTGTGCCTCTTTCTAGGTTAAGGGAAACCAAGAATCCATTGAAAGTTAAGTTTGCTGTTTGAAGTTTCCCAGTCCATGTAGGCAGTGTTAAACCTGGGATTATAAATTCTCAGTGAGGCCTTGTGGGAAGGTTTGGAGGCAGGGAGGTGCAGGATTCTTTTTATTCTTCTTATTTCTTTTTTTTTTTTCCAGTCCAGAGCTCAGGTCAAAAGAATTGTATTTTCCTATTGTCTTCCTTGGCCAGAAAATAGAATTTTTTTTCTAGCTCACTCTAACTGACGTACGGCCCTCTGAGGATCCTGATTTATGAACAAAGTCGCAGTTCTAGCTCTCTATCACGTGCAAGCCCCGAGACTTCCATCCTTTTCATGCAGACCTAGAAAATCAAGACTTTACATTCCTGAGTGTGGCAAACACCCATGGCACCAAAGTTGCTATTACATCCTTAACGCTATTTGCTTTTTTTCTTTAGGCACTTTTCTGGACTGAGGGATTTCCTTTTATTCCTCGCGCCCTCCGAAATGCATTTAAAAATGTTTCTTTTCTTCTCTTTTACTTGTAATTTCTAAGTATCCTCTAAGGTGAGGATTTTTAATATTTCTAACCTGCCACTTTCCCAGAAGTGGCAGTCAACCACATATATTTGTTTAGTTAGAAGTATTGAAAAGTAAACTTGAAAACAAATTGATTACAGAATCAGATTAATGTTAGTCCCATATTGCTCTTGGAAACTCAATTTTCTTTTAAGTAAATGTGTTCTCGTTCTTCTCTGTTTTATTATCTTGTTTCCTCAGACTTTAGATTTCCTGCCTCAGAATGAGAAATATCTCCTCTCTTCGGCTGCATTCGAGTTTGTCAGACTCTATGTTGCTGACAACTAGATGCCCTGTTCTTCATCAATTACCTTCTATGTGGACATTTCCTCCCCTCCCCCATAATGCCCCTTACCTCTAGTGGAAAGAAACTCCACTTATCTGGAACCTAGGTTTGGCTTTTGTTTGGTGGCATCATGACCCACTTGCCATTTCTCTTGAAGACTGGACAGTGGTTTTGGAATTACATGTAAACTCATATATCTGTGCGCTTAGTCTTTGCACCACTAAAGCCTGATCTTATTCCAGTGTTTTGAGGCTGCCCTTCCCATTCTCTGGGATCTTGGTCTCTGTTTTCCCTCATTCCAACTGTCACACTGCCATCTACTCTTTAGTTGGACAACAGACACATTCATCTCAGATGATTAATTTCTCTATTGTTCTATGTTTCCATGAAGAAAACATATTACTTCATTATTTGTCCCTCCAAAATTGATTTATTTTATTGTTTTGAAATTAGAAAATAATATGCACCTCATTTCAAAAAGCCTGCAAATAATAGAAAGTTAAACACTCCCTCTCCACTCGTCCCAATCCCCAGAATCTCACATGCCAGAGATAATCACTGTTAACAGTTTGGTCATTCATGTACATCTCTGCATCCAAAACACAAACATAGCAACAAGTTATTATACCTTAAATTTCATTTGTAACCAGATTTTTTCACACCAAAATTATCACGGGCATGTTTCTTTATTAATGCATAGAGAATTACCATATTATTTTTAGTTTTTACAAAGTATTCAGTTGTGCAGAATATACATAATTTATACAAAATCCCCTGCAGCAGAAAATGTCGATTTTCCTCCAAATTAGAAAAAATTTCGCAGTAAATCCTTATACGTACAGTGAACTGTATGATTCACTTCCACGGGATAAAGTTCTATAAGTGAATTACTGAAGGAAATGGTATGCCCTTTGTAACTTTTGATACATATTGGCAGACTGACCTCTATCTAGGTTTATATTCTTCGGCACTGAGCATTACCAATCATATTAATCTTTGTCCATATAATTGATAATTTATAATATTTAGTAGTTAATTCATTTAGTAATATTTAGCAGCTTTTTTAGTTCTGACATTTTAATTACATGCCAGCTTTTTGAAAGCTTGCAATACAAATACAGATATAACTATATATATATAATGTCAATGTCCATGTAAATAACTTACAGTTATACAGTGCTTTATTCTTTTCGTTAAAAAAATTTAAAATACAGAAGTATGTGAGGAAAAAAAGGTGAAAGTTTTCCCCTACTTCCCACATTTTCTTTCTTTTCCAATCTCCAGACTTAGATGTTATAAATATTTTGCTATGTATACTCCCAGAACGTTTACTTAATAAACAAAAGTAGGGTCTTTTTATACAGGCACTCCTGCATCTTGCTCTGTTCTTCCAACACAAACATTTCACTTTAGAAACTGCAGCTATGACTAGCTGTTTTCAATGGTCACATAATATTTAATAGTATGGATATGAAAGTCTCTAATTTAATATTCCTCCAGTGATGGGTATGTTGGGTGTCTTGGGTTCTTTACTCTTGCAAATTACTGCCATGGGCCCCTCCTTATGTGCTATCCTTGTAATGCCTCTTCTTGACCCTGTCTCACTCTCTTCTCTTCCTCTTGACAATGGCTCACTCTCTCCTCATCACATCCCTTGATATCATCAGTTTTACAATGAAACAAGATCAGAGAGGTTACTGATTTGTTGAAACAGACTTTTCTGGTAAAGTGAAAGTTGAACTTGAATGCAAACCCGGATTCCAAACCTAGTTTTCCTCCCATGCAAATCGTATCTTCGGGCATCTTGTGCAGTACAAAATGTCATTTTAAATGCCCTAACTCAGCAATAACAGATTGTTCATAGCCACTGTAAGAAAATCTGACAGTTTTCTTCTAGCTGTTCTCAAACTCCAACATGACTGTGATGTTTCCCTTATTTCATGTGTTTGAATGTTGTTCAGTTTTTACCAAGCTCAGCACACTTTCTCATTGCTTTTGGTAATCTGTAGCTATTTTGTTTTTGTGGTACGTGTTGCTTGATCTTTCTGCACTTGTCTTCCTCATCCTTGCTTGCAGGATTTCCCTACCTTAGATCAAAGCAGCAGCCTGTTCTCTCGTCACAGTTCAGCTTTCTAAAGCCAGCTTTCTTACTGAGCAAAGAAGGGACGATCATCCTTCTTTATTAAACTCACCCCTTGCACATGATTATATATCAGAATTTTCTCACATGCACAAACTGAGTGTAACAAAATGACAAAATCAACAAAGTAATAATAGCTAATAGTAATAATACATTTAACTCATTACTTGCCTGGCACTGGGCCCAAATTTTCACATGCATATTCTCATTGAAAACTTCCAATGTCTTTATTAGGTGATAACTATTATTACTGTGTCCATTTTTAGGTTAAATAACTTGGCAAAAGATGTTCATTTATAAGAAAAGAAACAGAGATTTCAACTCAGGTCTGTCTGGCTCCAGTGCCCAATTATCAATTATTCAAACTTTAGGCAAATAATCAGATGCTTAAGTATGATTTCTATTATACTAAGGGACAACTTATCTTTTTATAAATGTACTCTCTAATATTAATGGGAACAAATATAGAAATAAATCCAAATGTATATACTCCCCTGGCTTATAACTTTTCAGGATTTTATCAGTGCTTGGAGACAGGACATACTGTATACAAAACTATTATTGTATCCCTTGCCTTAATCTATCTTGTATGTTATTTTAATTTATAGTTTCTAAGAAGTAAATAGAAAGTTATTGCCAATTTATCACACTGACCTATTTCGGATAGTTCTAATTTAAGATAAGTATAATAAATAAACCTTGGGAAAATTTAGGGTAAAATACCTGGAATATATATTAAGATGGAATAAATAAGACTCATTTAGAAAGCAAATGCAATATGAGAAATAAAGTGAAAATAGGAAAATTCAAGACTGCATGGGGTTAGACAAGCCTATTTCTCATAATAAACATTAATAATAATATCCCACCTGTAGGTCAAATCATTCTAGTATGAATACGGTACATATGACATTCAGCAATCTACTCAGCAATAGTAGAGCAATCTCTCAGCTTCTGATGTAGACTTTGATAAAAATACTATTGTTGTTTTAATAATATTTTATCAGTATAACATTCAATTTATTTTAGTCAACCAATTGAATTTTTTCAGAGTTTCAGTAAACAAAATAAAAGTCTTGTGAAAAAGAGAGAGAACACCATCACCACGGATAGAAAAATAGGCAGAATATGGTAGGATACGAGAAGGCATAACTGCATGCTTTGATATTTATGATGAAAGACCAAAGCTGAAAGAAAAATGACAAAAATGCTATCCTAGCCCTTTATGAAACAAAGAAAACCTGAAGGTCGTGCAATAGTCATTTTCATCATTCCTTCCAAAGCTATGGCAAGCTTTGAGAATTCATGTGTAATAGCAGCTAGTTTTTCTATGTGAAAATACTTTGATATTATCCTGGGATACATAGTCTATAAAAGTAAAAACTTTATTTTCCTCCCATAAAGAAAATAAAATAATATTCTATTTCAAAACCTGATATTGGCTCTATTTAAATAAGTGTATTTTTTTTTTAGTACACACAATATTATATTGAATAGTTCTTTTCTTTCTTTTTTAACCATGAAGAATAGTTATTTAAAAATCAAGGGTTACACATGAAATATATTCAATAATCTCTTGAAAATTATTTTTTTTTAATGACTTTCTAGACAGAGTAGGATGGGAAATTTAAATGCTGTTGTATTTTTATCCTAATTCAACAGTGGATCATATGAAAATTGTATAAGTACAAATTTTCTAGAGAATTTAAAATGAAATATTCTGAATACTTAAAACTGTTTATAAAACTCTATTTCTTTTACATCAGTTGAACATATGATAAGACAACCAACCAGAAGTTTTGCCTTATAAGAGAACTTATTTATATACATCCTTTCATTCATTGACTAAGGCTTTTATTATTCCACTCCTGAGAAACATACAATATTTTTAGATGATTCCAAAACTTGTTTTCTCCAATCTGGGTATACAGTAATGAACACATTCTACAGAACAATTAACTGTGCTAGCCTATTCCCAACATGTCTAAAATAATAACTGCAGAAAAAAATATTTTTCCTTTTATGTTATCTCAGTTTCAGTAATGCTTATTTTTTTAAGTATTTATTCCTTTGTATAAATATCTGTTTTCTCTGGAATTCACCACACAATTGTCAAAAACTATGAGAGACAGTAAGTTAGTTTGTTGTTGTGTTGATGTTTTTCTTTCTTTCTCCCACCAACATTGTTTATTTTAAAAGATTTTTAAAATAGGGAAAGCATAATGATTATTGGAAAAAGGAAAATATGACTCTCACTTGCCCAGTTACCACTACGTGAATGTGCCAGACATCTGGGCTGTATATTGCCTTGTTTGAAACATCTGTTACCTTTAGTGTTTCATGTCTATCATTCTTATGAAATTTCCCAGGAAAGTCTTAGTGAGTCTTTTTCCATCCTTTTATTTAGATGTGCTTTAGCTATGTAGTACTATAGAGAGTTACTTTCAGTCTTCTTTATTGAAAAGTAAAAAAACAAAGCCAAAAAGCAAAATCAAAGTAGAATTCTGAATTCACTAGATATTTTATGTGGAAGGAAACTAAAGAAGTGATTATTGCTAAAATAAGGTAGTAAGAAAGGCATATTTAAAGTCACAACTTTAGGGGTAACCGTTTTTTTTATGTGGTAAATTTACAGAAAATGTATAGAGACCTATAAATGTATCCCCCCCAAAGTCTTGTCCTACCATTCCAAGAGTCAAGAATGAAGCCAAATAGCTCATTTCTTTTCAATGACAATGTAATCATAACCTTAGATGAAATATTGTTGAGGTCATTCCTACATACCAAATCAGAAATTTGATTTGAATAATTTACTAAATAACAAAGTTGTCAAGTCAATTTTTTCCAGTTGACATGTTTACTTGGAATACCCTTTGGGCTGTTATGCATAGAATTCCAACAGTCTATGTGAACTAAACAGTTAGCCTTCTTTAGTTTAAACAATTTTCTTGTGAAAATGCTTGCTCTGATAGCGCACCAATGAGAGGTACTGTGGGGCAAATGGTATCTTCTGTTATTGCCTATGTTTTGCATTTGAGAAATACAGTAGAATTCCTTATTACCAAGTAGAATGGTTTTCAAGGAGTATAAAACACCTTTAGCTTTGGTAGATTTTGTTAACTTTAATCATAGTGTGTTAATTAAATTATCCTTTTCATATTTAACAAGGGAGTTCCAGATACATATAAAAGACTATACAAAACACAAGTTACACTTACTAGACTGATGCCTGTCCTACTTTCCCTGAAAGGTGAAAAGAAATGTCATGGGTTTTCGGAAACAACAGAAGTTCCCATATTTTGAGTTACATCATTTAATTTGTAACAGATTTAGAGAAGTGCCAGAGAGATAAGATTCTTTTAACATAAACCTTTAATCAGTATAAATGGTAAAATTTAAATTGCTATTTAATTAGGTGAAAAATGCAGTTATCTTGATGCAATAGGCTTAAGACAAGATTTTTTTTTAAACAGAGTTTGGAATCATGACATCCAGAAAGATTGATGCTTAAAGTAATAAAATTAAAAAATAGATGTATTAACAGATATTATCAGGGATATTTTATTGAGAGAATTTCAGAATATATTTTAAAGACGGGGCTAGAATATAAGTGCTTCTTTTAGAATTGGGCATGCATATACTTAGGATTGTCCCTAGAAATTTTCCATGGGTAATATTTTTGTTGTTGATATTATTAAGAACTAACTATTGTAGAACAAGTTTGGTAGAAGCCTTGGTCTGTTCGAGACACTTTAACAGAGCGGCAACTACTTCATACCTAAGAATGTAGCCAGACTTTATCCCTAATAAAGCTGAGTCCCAGGTTAAGAGTGTATTCAGTAAGTACCACGAGGAAATTTTGTAAAGAACTTTGAAGAGGGGATTCAAGAGAACTTGAAGTCATTAGCTATTTCCATGATTACATATATAGATATATATTTTTAAAATATAAATTTATTTATTTTTGGCTGCATTGGGTCTTTGTTGGAGGCTTTCTCTATTTGCGGTGAGTCTGGGCTACTCTTCACTGCGGTGAGCGGCCTTCTCATTGCAGTAGCTTCTCTTGTTGCAGAGCACGGGCTCTCGGCGCGCGGGCTTCAGTAGTTGTGGCGCACGGGCTTAGTTGCTCTGCGGCATGTGGGATCTTCCTGGACCAGTAATCAAGCCCGTGTCCCCTGCATTGGCAGACAGATTCTTAACCACTGCGCCACAGGGCAGGGCAGCCCTCCGTGGTTGCATTTTGAAGAAAAAACAAATGTGCAATTTGTTAGGGGGGGGTGGTTGATATTTCCCAATTCCACCAACCAATGGAAGCAGGTGGTTGGTTTATGCTCCCACAGGTGCCAGAGTGCCACCTAGTGACAGTTAAGGTGAACTGAAGGCACCTGACCCTCAGCATGTAAAGAACTTAACAATAGGGACTAACCTTTGAACAAGCCATTTCTCTGTTGACGTAATTCACTTAATTTGTTAGTAATAGAATAATGTTAAATATGAATAGCAGTTAAATAAATGTAAATGATTCCATTATTTTATTGGTTCTGTTGTCAAGGAATTCGTATTTTTCTTCAATTTCTCAATATCCTTATTTTAAAGTCATATTTGTATAAATGTCAAGTACAGCGATGCTCTGTTTATACATTGACTATTTTGTGTTTCTCTCAGGCTGATTCATAATTCTCACATAAGCATTTCATTTATCACCTCATCTCCTCTGCATTTAACAATCTCCTCTAAATCCATTTACTTTAGGCAAAACAGTTTAATAGCTTTTGAAAGTATTTCCCCTCCTGACAAATCCAGCATAATGTTTCCAAATGCATGAAAATAGTTGATACTTGGAACTTTTTACTCTACAACTATCTAGGAATAAAAATATGCTTAAAAATATATTAGCCATGGATTCCCCTAAAAATAGATTTAAAAAACAGTTAACTTTGACAAAACTTCCAGATTGGCTTCTTGCTCTTCACAATAGTTTTTGAACAATTTTAATATTATAAGGCTCAAAAATGACTCCAATTATAGACACAGAGACCAGTGAGCTCAATTTGTTGTCATTGGAGGCAAAGCACTGAACTGGGATCAGGAGACTCATCCTAGCCCTGGTTAGCTTCTGCCTTTATGACGATGGTTACTCAATTTCCCCTTTTTCCACTTATTTCATCTGCAGAATGAGGTAACTGCTTCTCAGAAGAATTGCTTGTAGGTGCCTGCTCAGAATCTACCAGGTCTGAGCAGGCAATGTTTGGTATAAGAATTTTGACTGAACTCTCCATAGGACTTTTTGAAATCAACTTTATCGAGATATAATTTTCATACTGTAATATTAACTCATTTTAAATGTACATGATGAGGTCATAAAAGCACACACCCATGTAACCACCATCTCAATCAACACGTAGAACATTTTTATCACCCTCAAAACTTCCCTCATGACCCTGTGTAGTCAATTCTTCTCCCATCCCCAGTCTCCAATGAATTTTGATTCGTATGTTCTCTGATTCTGCTCCCTACATATCTCATACTTCTCTTCCCTGCATATTTTAATTTGATTATTAAACTATATGTTCTCTTAGGTGATTTCCAACTCAAAATTTCTATGATTTAATGATGTTTATGTAATGAATTTGATTACTTCATGGATCAACATGGCCATAGACATCAACTATAATCCAGATTAGTAATTTTAGTTAGTTTTATCATTAGTCTCTCTCACACACACACACACACACACACACACACACAGACACACACACACCAGCAAGAAAGTCTCAATAAATCACTGAAAAGATAAGCATAATTTCATGTCATATTAAGGATAGTAGTAGCATTATCTAAGTATGTAAGTAAAAAGGTTATTTGCTTATGAATCTAAGAAATAAAATCTTTCTAATCTTTACTTTGTAATTGATAACAACTTGTGTTCTCTTTTTTTCTTAAAAAGGTATTTCCTGGCTTTAACAGTCAGACCATGGTCTCTAAACACTATTTCCCAATGAGAGGAATCAGAAATACTTGACAAATGGCTAGTTCCAGATATAAGGTAGGAAATATACAAGATGAAATTGAGATATTTTACTTTTCGAAAGGGAGAAAAAATACCAAATATTCATGGGTTCATGGCAAAGAAATGGGTAGTTTAGTGAGTTTATATAGCCTAACCTGAAACAGTAAATTTTTTTAATGAGTGCAATAAATTGAAACACCAAATATATGTAAAAAATGAGAACTTAAAAATATTAGATTTTAAAATAACATTGCTCACTGTGACTGTTACTAGAATATCAGCTAATTATTCTGAAAATTGATAAGTACAAGGAAATTATCAAGCCTTTATTTTGCTTTTCTTGCATGCAAGAAAAGGGTAATGAAATTGTTGATGAGTATAGTAGTCTGCTAATATCATAGACTGTGTGACTAAAATAACAGAAGTTTATATATCACAGTCTAGAGGCTAGGAAAACCAAGATCAAAGAGCTGGATAATTTGGTTTCTGGTGAGAACTCTCTTCCCAGCTTGTGGACGGGAGCCTTGCTGTGGCCTCACATGGCCTTTCCTCAGTGGGGAGAAAGAGATCAACTCTGCTCTCTTCTTATAAGGGCACTAATATCAACATTAGGGCCCTACCCTCAAGACTTCATCTAACCTGAATTACCTCCCAAAGGTCCCATATCCAAATACCATCACATTGGTGGTTAGGGATTCAACATATGAATTTTGTTGAGACACAAACATTCAATCCTTAACAATGAGGGACATTTTAAAAAATAATTCTAGTTGCTAAATGCAGAAGGAATGATAAAATAGAAATTAAGCATTTTGCAACCTCTGAAAGATAAAAACAATTAAAATATGTACCTAGATAACAATCATTCATGGATGCTAAATCCATGGAATAAAAACCTTAAGGACAAATTTTTATTAGATGAATATCCCAACACTACAAACCTAATGATCCATCTTAGCATCACGGAATGTGTTTGGTAGATTGAATGGTCCCAATTCTTTAACCCTCTTTGTATCCACTTTTATTGTCAAGTTTGACTTGGATTGGTCATATGACTTGCTCTGATCAATAGCATATTTGAAGAAATACTATACCAGTTCCAAACCTAAGCTTTAAGAAATTTAGTGGGTTTCCTCACATCCTCCTGTGACTTTTCCATTCTGTTGAGAAGAATTAAGCCTGATATTCCAAGTTGGATGAGAGTCATTTGAAGCTGAGTTTTCACAGATATCAGAGTTTTATATATAATCACTTTCCTGATGGCTGATTAACTGGAGCACAGCTGACTCACAGATCCATGAGAATAAATGTTTCTCATTGTGTACCACTGAGATTTTGTGAATTACTTGTTCACAAAATAGTATTTGGTAATACTTTTGTATTAATAACTCACTGACACAAAACGAAATGAACTAACACTGTATACCTCATGTTGTGATGCAATATGAAGGATGTATCACAACTTACAAGTTGTGCTTTCTTTAAGTAATTGCACCTTACTCTAATCCATTCAAATACTGAAAATAAAAGAACAAGTTAAACAATGCCACAAGGAAACAGTTGAACATTTCACAAGTCAAATGACTCAGTTCTTACAAAAAAAACAAAAAACAAAAAAGGGAAAAATTTAAAAAAAGAGAAAATCAGAAGACCTATAGAATAAAAGCTACTTTAGAAATATATCAGCTAGTACACCTTAAACATATAAGTGCTGTATATCAATTATTTCTCAATAAAACTGGAAAAAAAATTAAATTAGCTGAATACTGCATGTGGATGATGAGTACTGATTTGAACCAACCATTTTTAAGAAAATAATGTTTGAGACAGTCAAGGAAATGTGAATATGGAATGAATATTAAGGAATGACTATTAATTTAGTTAGTACACAAAGCCATGATAATCATGTTTAAAAAATAGTCTTAAAACTCTTTTTGGGGTTAACTCTTAATAAGATAAAATTCTTAAAAAGAATATTTTCTCTTACTAAGGAAATAAATATTCCAAAATGCAGTCAGTTATTAAAAATTTTGTTGTGTACAAAAATTAAATTCTAATAGATATTAAGAGTTTAATATCCCATGCAATAGAAATGCTAAGCTTTAATTTACAATGGTCCAAAGATGGATAACATTATGTAAACAGCCACTACCTAACTTTCAGTGCATCTATTAGATAATGTGTGATAGTCATGTACTCACCAAATGGTGATTATTTACACACTGCATTGGCTAAACATAGGACACATTCCACTGAACTCTGATCGTGTGCAGCGTGTCTGCATCCTTATGTGTGTACAATATATATGTACATATGCATATATGTCTATACATATTATTTATGTGCTTTTTCATCAAAACACATTAAAAAAGGAAATGATCATTTCCTTTTATTAAAAAAAGGAAATTAAAAATTAGATTGTATTACGTTCTTGTCTGCTTTCCACATTTGAAAAAACAACAAAAACATGGCACAGAGTAAATGCAGAAGAACTAAAATGTCTTTCAAATGATAATTATTTTCCTTAATATATAAAGCTACTTTCAAGCCTAGGTGATATGGTGATCAACTAACTTTAGAAATGAAGGCCTTCAAAAGTAATGCTTGACTTAGTAGTTTTCACATTAAACTATACTATGTAAAAAATCCTTATGTATTACTTGCAGCAGCATAAGTGTTTTACCAAAAGAAAAAGTTCATGTGATTTAACCATTTTTATTAACTGTTTCAAATAATGCATAGATGAAATTTGTCAACTAAAATCAAGATTTCAGAAAGAATCACAGAAATTACTTTTCTGTGTTTAGATTTATATTACTTTAAGTCTGTTTTAGTGCATCTAGAGAAGGGATTATGCTATGTATACACCCAATAGAATAAAATAGAAAATGTGTATATATTTTTATGTTCTGCTTGATATTGGATTGCTATAATGATGAATATAATGGTTGACAATAAATTAAAAACCCAGAACATTAGCTGTCTTTATGTATGTAACATCTTATGGTAAAACCCAAACAAACTTTTTGGCAGGCCCAATAATTTTTAAAATGTCCATGTTTTAGTTTAGAATTTTCAAAATGGTTATATTGTATGCTAATCCAACATTTTGCATATGATTTTACATAATGAACATTTTCAGATATGATTATTAAGTGATAATATAGGAATTGATATTGGATAATCTTTAAAATGCTTTAATGTATTTACCTAGTAATTAGGTAATAAATGCAGATGTAAAATTGCATTTCAGCAAGAACCAATGGATAATAAAAATTATTTTGCTTTACTGCATTATTATTTTGCTGAACTGAATGTTCCTGAAACTAACTATGTAAGAATTTAAGTCTGAAAAAAATTTAACCTGAGGTTATCACTGAAAACATGTTTTTCTTAATATAAAACATCATCAGAAAATGGTGTTTAATCATTTTTTGGATAACAATAAATATCAATTTATAAGAGAGTCATAAAATATAATGACATTATATAATTATACCATTTGGAACTTTAAAATCATCTTTATAAAAAGAATAACAACTCTCAATAAAAAGTATCTTGAAAAATGTGTTTTCTAAAATCAAATACTGCTGAATCAAGAGCAGTTATATCATGGCCTTTGTTACAGTGGAATTTGTATTATGAAAATGAATAGTATTCTTACTACTAGCTTTTTAAAGTAGTAGTTTATTTAATTGTGTCCAATATGATACTCTTAAAAGCAATACCAATTAAGCATGGAAGAAATAGCACATGTTCCTAATTCAAAAATTTATTGATAATTCTATAGTGTTTACCATTCTATTATAATGATTAGGGAAAAAAATATTTGCCAGACATTTTCTTCCACTTCTTTAGTAGAATAAGGGATGGGGAAAAAGGATTTTTTTTTTTTTTTTTTTTTTTTTTTTTTGCGGTACACGGGCCTCTCACTATTGTGGCCTCTCCCGTTGTGGAGCACAAGCTCCGGACCCGCATGCTCAGCGGCCATGGCTCACGGGACCAGCCGCTCCGCGGCATGTGGGATCTTCCCGGACTGGGGCTCGAACCCGTGTCCCCTGCATCGGCAGGCGGACTCTCAACCACTGCGCCGCCACCAGGGAAGCCCCGGAATTTTTCTTTTTGAAAAAACATTTTCAAAAATTTTTGTCGGGCACCGCTGCGTGAGCCATGGCCACTGAGCCTGTGTGTCCGGAGCCTGTGCTCCGCAACGGGAGAGGCCACAGCAGTGAGAGGCCCGCGTACCGCAAAAAAAAAAAAAAAAAAAAAAAAAAAAAAAAAAAAAAAAATTTGTCTACAACTTGATTAAAAAAAAATTCTAATCATACATCTTAATACCCTATAGAGACAAATTAATCTTCTGCCATAGATCTTCAAATCAGAGTCTACTCAAAAATCAAGGGAAGTTGGTAGATGCAAGAGAAAAATTCCACCAGAGTTTGAAAAGGTAGAAGGAGTCCTACCCTTTGGACCACTAAAAAACATGCATGTGCCACAGTGCAATATTCCAGCAAGGTCTGCTTACAAGAACTAACCTATCTGTGTTCACTAAGTTCTAAATTTAAAAAACCCACATGCTCCCCACCCCCGCAAAAAAAAAAAAAAAAGTAAAATAAGCCTACATTTGAAACATCAAAAAAAGAGCAATACTTTTGAGAATTCTTGGTTGTTTACAAACTCAACATTCTAATGTTTTCATCAAAAGCTTATTCTGGGAAGTAAATGAAGTAATCTTTTTGGAAAGTAATAGGATTTTATTCTCATGAGATTCCCCCACAGAGAGGTGGCCACTTCCTTAAATCAACCAGTCAGGTATGATGGTACCTCAAGTCCCAACTGCTTGAAGCAAATAAATAATAAATGAAGATGGTATTTGAGTCTGAAAAAAATCTTCCGCGAGGTCAAGAACCTCCTTTTTGTGAACTCTGTAAGATGCGTCATGCAGAAACAGGAGTTAAAGGTTGAGAGCTTGACCACACACTCCACTTTGGCTTGTAAGCTGAAAGTTGCCACTAATGCAGCACCAAGAGCATCGCTAAAGTGGTTTTGTTTTTCTTTCTTTTTAAAATCTTTTTCTCTTTTTAATGGTATGAGTTCTGCTTTCACTCCAGGATAGCTGAGAGTCAGAAATACAGAAATACTGGGGAGAAAAGTTAGCATTCTTACTGAGCACAAACCCGCTGCTAAGATGGTATTTTGTATTGATTTTTCCTGAAGCCTGTAATCTTGAAAGCTTGTAACAGAGGATGAGGTAAATATCATTTTATTTGCTCAAATAGGTTTAGATTAGATTGAGATGAAAAAGTAAGGACAGGCCAAATTAGGACTGAAAGCAGCAATTACAGATTATTGTTTCCAGCAGTAACTAGAATGGGTTATTTCACTGATAAAAAGGCTTATGAAAGAAAAAATTGGTGATTTTTTTTCTAAAAATAAAAGAAATAAGTAAAAGGACAGTATGAAATTAAAACTATTTTTAAGCGTGAAAATAATCAGGCTTCTCTTAAATCAGAGCAGAACTCAGACGGCATTAAGTTTACCTGCAAATATAACCCCAAACGTGAGTTCTCACAATGCAAACTAGCAAATCAGCAAAATATATTTTTGATTATGCAAGCATATTATAGGTGATATTCTCATTTAGCTTAAAAAATCTCTGAAGCCCAAAGCATAAAACCATAAAATAAGCTCTAAAATTAATTCCCTCAAACATGTTATTTCAGAAAAAAAATGTGTACAAAACCATTCAAATGATACTGACAATAGGGCATGGAATTTAAAAGGTTTAACCATGTCTCATCTCAGAGTCTGTTTTATTTCTTTATCTTCTAAGCACTTCAAACATATAAGCCGTTATTCCGTCTTTAGATCAGTAACTTTGAATTGTTCTACCTGTCATTCTGCAGTGACTAGCACAGCTAGATGTCATACAATGATTGTTTGCACTTTCATTCTCTCACATTAAATGGCAAATCATTCGGTCCTTTTGATTTGTTTCTTTTATTTAGCCCTGAAGTTTTTACACTAGAATCTCATTAAAGCTGAACTAGTGTACTCCTGTCAAAAAACGAATGGAAAAAAGTTTAAAAGTGAAATGTGTCCCCTATATTGTCACTCCTAAGTAGTTGCATCTATCAAGATTTCCCAAGTTTAGCACTGATTTATATTTTATTGAGTCCGCTTGTCTCACTTGCTCTTTTCCTTTTCATTTAGAAAATGAAGAAAACCCAATGAAACCCGGTTCATATATATAAAAAGGATATAAATAGTTAGAAATATTTATCTTACCTTTAGTTCTCTATTATATAATTTATATATAGATACATAAGTATATATCTATATATAATAACACTAATTTTGACATCTAAATAGACACTGAAGGAGCAAGGCAGTTTGTAATTATAATCTGGGTTCAAAAATAAATGAATTCAAATAGATAATTTAATGGCTTATTATAAAAATGCTTGTATGAATCTAGACTTTCCCTTTCATAATCAAGAAAATATTCTTATTAGAGCAAATAACTTATGATCAAGGTGAGGATATCAATTATGACTAAAATGGTAATTAGTAAGAAGGATAGTTCTTAAATTGCGTAGGATTTATTTATGCATAAGTATGTCCCATTGTGTTCAGAAAGAAAAATCATCTAGGTCATATTCATATAATCTAGGCACCACGGACAATGACAAATATATTCATTCGACATGAATCTCCTTTCATCATGTGCTGCTGTTCTGAAAGATAAGTGAAATAGATTGTGTGGAGGCTGATCCCTTTCTGAATTCCAGAAAATAAGATAAGTGTCTTCAGAATGCTGGCAAATTAATCCCAGTGAAATTATGAACCACTGACTAAAGATCCAGCCAGAAAGGGATAAAAATGGCAGGGGTGATTGCTGTAATTTGAAAGGTACCTTTTCTATTCATGCTGTATTTGTCAGCTGATACTGTAGCATGTTTTGCTCCCAAATTCTTCATCCAGAAATGAGATATCCAATATATCTCAATTGGCTTCATAGATTAAATATAGAATATTCATGATTGCTAATGTTGCTATTTATTTTTCTCAATATATAGAGATAGGATTTGAGATTTGGAACTGCAACACAATTTCATTTTCAATCTCCAGTGCCCTTATATTTTAGTCATGCATTTATAAATAATTTTAATAGCATACAATTAATGTTAAACTTTCTAAATCTATTCCTGGTTTTAAAAAAATGTTGTAGAAAATATATTTTTTCCCTCACTTGTGTTACGTTTTTTTCTGGACTACTTAATGCAGATGAATATTTTGCAATAATTTATGTGAATAAATTTCTAGATCACATAAAATTAAATTATTTACTAAAAACTCTAACGCCTGTAAGTGACACATTTTAAATATATTCCTAACTAATAACCTAATAAAATTAGGAGGTTTAAAGTTGAGAAAATGTACTGTGTGGATTAATGTTGACCTATGATTACATATATTACACACACATACATACACATATAATGTTTGAAAATAGTTAAAAAATAAAATATCAAAGAAGTCATATATATTACACAAGATATGACAAATAAAATTCATTTAAATCTGTATTCACTTTTATCCACAGTTTTAAGTTTCACAGATAGAGTTTGACAATATTATTTTTCTGAGGTTAGAAACAAATGTTTAGAATATGATTACCTTTATAATTTCATTTGACTATGTTGACCAGATGTTTTTTTTTAAAGCTCTGTTCGACGAACACAATTCCTAACAGCAAAAAGCAATTTCTGTTTTCTCTCAGTGAGCTGATTACACCAGTTAGTTGGTTCACCCTGTACTAGAGAGGCAGCCTGAATGAGTGTTTAGCAGTCTGAAGATTGGAGTTGAGAACTTGAATCTTCGGGCTCTTGTCCAGGATCTTTCCACTAGGTCATGCTGCTGCCACTCTGGAAACTAAAGCCAGACCCACCTGGGTGGCCTGGGAGATGCTTGTGTTTTCAAGAAAAAGAACGCTGCTTCTTTTCTTCTTCTCAGAGCAATCTTGCTTGAAAAACCAACATTGCTACTGCAACACTATTTGGATAGAATTTTGTAGAAATTGAGCAAGCTGTGCCATATGCATTGAGAAACTGGAGAAAATAAATTTTTATTTGAATTAAGAAAATGCAAACAAATTGTTCGTCTGTAGTTGGAGGTTTGCTTTATTTTGAGAATCTCTGCCAGGTGCCTGAGCTTGTTTCTGTATACTAAACAAAAAGAACTACAGTAACAAAATCAGCAGGCAAATAGTATAAACAGAACTGGTGAATGCTGTGTCAATTCACCCAAACAATTCTCCCAATACACCATGGTGATTATTCGAAATATCCCTGTGTTTTCCGCAGTTTGCTTGTTCCAGTCTAGCATATATGACTGACAAGTTAGAAGTATTGGCTCCAGTTGTGGAAAGCAGGTAGAAACACGAAGACGAAGATCCTACGGTACTGGGGTAAAATTACAATCCAGAGATTCTATTGAAAAGATAAAACAGAAAAAAAATCTTTTCTATTGTAGTATATATGAAATTCAGTGTTTATATTCTGACTTTTGTTTTCTGGGTTTTTTTGACAAGCTATGGTTGAAATACATTAATTTTTTTTTTCCTGATAAAGCTATTGGAAATTCCCTTTATAGCCCTTTCTCATTTTAGAAATTAAAGTACATTTGTCAGACCAAATATTCACATTTGATATAAAGTACATCTCTCATTACAGTAAAGCTATCAAGGAAAAATCAATCAATTGGAAATGGATGGATCAGAACTGACTGACCCGGTTTTATATGAAATTCCAGATTATTTCTAGACATATGAAAAATAATTAAAAAGTACAGTTCAATTTGATACTACATAAACAAGTTTAGTGCCAAGAGGAAGCTTATAGTAGGCTTAGGATAGATTTTAACTTGTCCTGAGTGCCCTAATATTCTGCATTTTTAAAAGCAAATGAGCTAATAAACTTTTTTTGTAGTATGTACTTCCTATACATTAGAATAATATTAATCCTTCTCAAAGCTTAAAAGCAATGCACTACATTGACAACTACAATTTTCAGTGTGCTGGTGGTTTGAAATTGATACTGCATTTCATAGAATATACCTTTCTCTACACTTTGATTGAACTCCTCTCTTAAAACCCAGATTTCTATTTGGCCTCTTACCATCAGCCCCAGAATTTTTAGGAACAAAAACAAGTACTTACTCAATTTGGTCAGTTCACAATGTTTTTAAAGTCTTGATTGATTTAGGGGACCCTGCTGTGTACATAGTTTGCACTGGACAGTATAAAGCTGGACAGACTAGCATTTAATCCTAAATGTGCTTATAGATAGTAGAGGAAATTAGGTATATTCACTACTAACCTCAATACAATCTTCTACCTTGAAACTGACTAAATATAATAAAATACTGAAATTTTACATGAGGGGGAGTTATTTTGTCTGAAATGGGATTTCAAGCCATAAGTAAAGACATAAGGAATGCTTCATGCAGAAGGTAAGACTTGATAGATGGGTAGGTTTTGAAGATGCAGAGTTGAGGATGAAAGATATTTTTATTATTAGCCTTCTGGGAAGTTAGGGTGATGAAGAAATATTATATTAAGGAGAAAATTCCCTGAAAGGGTATATCTTAACTCATGTAATTCTAGAGCTCTTAAAAATAAGGTAGGCAGTAAACTCTTCGACTCCCATTCCAATTTATAATTGAGAAAATTAAATTTTCCACCCTCTTGGTTTTTCATACTTTTGGATTAACTTGTTAAAGCCAAAAATGAATTAATACTACTATAATAGTAAATGCTACTAGGTTTTACATGCCATCTATGTATCTTTTTTTAAAGCCAATGCTTCTAATAAAACACAAAAACAATGGTGATCAGGATCACTGCAAACTCATCTTTTAGAGTCTCAGTTAGAATCTCAGCTTCCAGGATAATCCTTTGTAGTAATTCTTGATCAACACACTCCCCTATTTCTTCCAATGACTACTTCAAATCTTCATTGCTCTTCTCAAGGAGTCACTATCTAATATTTATCTCCATCATTTTCAACTTGCCTTCTCCCACATCAAAAGAGATTGATTATCAGTCTCCAAGAATGAAGGGTCTGCCTCTGTGTCTACTCAAGCCCAACCCCTTCACAAGTGTTTCAAACCCTGGGCTCCAATCTCCTACCTAAATATTTCCTCTCATGTGGCTTTTTGAAAGAACACTTATTTGACTCCCTCCTTCCTTAACCAACAAAGGAAAGAAGAAAAAAGGAACAAAACTGCTAAGATTCAGTTTGTATGTTGCCTTCTTTATGCCCAGCTTACCCAGCTCCCTGTGCTCCTGTAGTGTCCATATTACTCTGCTTTGAAATGCCAGCTTGCATGTTTGCCCCCTCTGCTCCACTGCTGGTGACCTGCGGTCAGCTATGGCATCTGAACTGCTGTTGAGTTGCCAGTGCTGGGTAAAGTGTTGGGTAAATATTTGAGAAGTGAGTCAGTGAACAAGTTTTGATTTTTTTTGGTGCTTTATATTCCTTTGCACTTTCCAGATCTTCAAATATGAACATGTATACTTTGAATACAAGACAAACAGAAGTAAAAATATGAATGAAAGTGAAATAAAGATTATTTGTCATTTAAGATGATAACTTGAATGAAACTGATGACAGCCAAATCAGTGGTTTGAACTCTGCTTTTCTAGAAGAAATGCAATAATGATGTTACTGGATTTAAGGGAGAAAAATGATAGGAAACTAATTTTTATAACAAAATATGCAATATGTTATAGGTGTCTTTTGGGAACAACTGAATATAGATGTAACAGATGTAATTAGGTCTATATTTTATATCTCATCTGTTCATACTTAACTGATATCTCTTTTGTTACATTATTTTTATAGTTTTAAGTATTCTGATGGTTTGCCAATACATTAGTGTTAATATTTACTTTATTTGTGAAACAAGAAAATTAACTTCGGAATGTTTATTTCTAAATGTAATCAATTAATTTTAGCTAGCATATCTTGGATAATAAAATAGCACCATCAAGTGGAAGCAAACTCAAATTCCAGTAATGACTACCTCAGTGGTCCCACAGTTGTTCTGGCATGTGGCTAAGGAGTTCACATTCATTTTTAGTGATGTGGTTGTCAGTTTAGCATTTGAGATGCTCCCTTCACTATGGGAAAAACCTCTGTTCCTCTTCCTTCTTCCTTCACTTTTCTTGTATCATTCCTCTCCCTATGTAAGTTGCCTCCACCTATTTTTATTGTATTCTTAATTTCAAAGCCTATATCACTTTTGTCCAGGTAATTTAATGCTCAGTAATAAATTGTTTCAGAATATTGTCAATTTATCTTATTATGTTTTACTGCTATGTCTGAAACTAAAAAGTATCTGGTTAACAGCTGGAAATATTGTATATGTTTCTTATAGCATGGTTATTGACACATACTAAGTGCTCAAGAAATTAGAATTGATTTATTGGCTAATACAACATATTGAGTTTTCCTCCATATTTAATGTTAGTATTAAATAAGAAAAAAGCCAATTTTCTTTGCTTAGCAAAGATTTCATCATTTTTTGAAGGTTAAATTTAACAAGACTATTAGGCTAAAAGAGTAAGAGTTTATCTGTAGTAATATTAAGACAAAGTTGAGCATGACAATACATCAGAGACTACTATAGTATCAAAGATATTGTACTTGTTCTCCCATCAAATAGAAACAAAATTGCATCTGTAGGTCAGATATAAAGAAAGAAAAAGAAAAAGAAAAAGAAAAGGAAATATGCTTGAGGCCAATTTAAATGAAATCTGAAAAGACTCAATTGGTCTCCCATACATAAACACTTTGGATTGATTCTCATAACTTTAGAAGTCAGAGAGAATTCAAAATGATTATGATCTGTGTAACAGTTGGGTTAAAACATCAAGATAGGTTGTAGAACGAGTACCATTTACATAAAATACTAATGTGTATTACTGGTTTTATGAGTATCCCCTTTAAGAAAGTCCAGGAAGCTGTTTGAGGGATGTTGTAAAGATGAGGGAATGCAGAGAGCCTCATTTATCAAACTGTATTAAATACTGATTTAGTATCATCTGTATCTTTCACTATTAAGATTACCTAAAACAGAGAACCATAAATAGGTAACATGCATATGTAAAAATTGGGAAACTCAACCAAATTGCTCAACTGTCTTTAGCCACCTGAAATCAGATTTGTTCTTTTGCTTAATGATGCTCCTTGAGCATCTACATATTATTCTTTAATTTACCTGTACAGTGCATTAGATTTCCATCCTCTAAACACTGAGACTATGCTGAACCTTTAGGTAATAACCTGATTAAAAGCTGCCTTTATACTTTTTGCTTAAGGCAGAAGGGGTTTGAATAACCCTGTTTACAATGCAAGGCAATTGCTTTGTTTTTTTTCCTACAGCCCTAGTAAAAATCATGATTTAATTTCCTTTTCTTCTGTGACACTGTAAAACACAATGGCCCTTGTTAAAAGCCTTAGAGATGCCTCTAGAAATATTAGCTCATCTATATGCCCTAGACCATCTAATTAAATAGAAATTGTATGTCTTCAGTATAAAACTCCCTTTGATTAAAGTTAGTCTGGGAATAGAGCTGAGAAGATAATGAATTTCAGTTACCCTATCTACAAAATTCGCAGTGAAATGGCCCTTTAAAAAATCTCTTAAAACTCAGATACAAATAATTTAATGAAGAGAACTTGAATTTTTCAAAATATTGCTGAATTCACCTTCAAACCCCCAGTCTATTAATGAAGTGATGCTTCCTAAAACAATGAAGCCTTTTGTAGCCTTGCAGATGCATTTCTGAAAAAGATTTTTATTTAGTGTTACATTCCAATGCCCCTTCTTCCTCCCAGTAACTGTCACTGACTGTCAGTTCCTGTGTGGTGGTGTTGCCTATTTTGTCAGATCAATTTTTAGAGATGGGACAAAGTCACAGGAAAATTCAGTAGGGTAGAAAACCCATTAGTGTTGAAGGGGCTATGTATGTAATATTCTCCAATGAAGCAAAGCTACCAGGGATTTTAATAATGATAAATTCCAACATACAAATAGGCAAAACAAACATCATCAACATACTCTGCTGTGTCCTGGTAAAAGATTGGAGTATGCAAAAGAGCAAAGATAGTCTCTGAAACCTTGGAAAACAGCATTAGATGAATATAGGAGAAAGTACAAAATAACAAAAAGCCAGCAGGTTAGGATCTGCTTAGGACTTTTAGGACTGATGTAGCCAAAGTTTCTATGTCTGCAGATTTTGCAAAGTGCCTTTGTAGTTTTTGCCATATACATGTATCACTGGTATAAAGTACATAAAATTAATTTGTAATAGGAAAGAACAAATCTGACTCCATATTGGATGTGTTTCTTTTACTTTAACCTTTGTGTTCTATGGCTTTTGCTACAAGTTAATCAATAAAGGGATGTTTCCTACAGTTTAAAGTATACCTAATGGCCCATTTCCAGGACCCCTGCCTCCCATGCTTGAGCATTAAGCTAAAATACCTTTGTTTAGCTCACTGGAAACATCCTGACCAGGCCCACCTGTGAATGGCTGCAGGAAGGAAGAAATTAACACATCCTCTTCAGAGTCTGACCTGAGCCAGGAAATATTTGCAACAACTTACCACCTTTTTATTTTACCTCCTTACCATTCCTGTTTTGGTCTATGAAAAAAAAATTAATGTCCAAACCCTGGACAAGATAGTTCTTCAGGACTCTAGTCCACCATCTTCTCTGTCTGCTGGCTTTCCAAATAAAGTCACTATTCACTGCCCCAACAACTGGTCTCTCGATTTATTGGTCTGCTGTAAGGCAAGTAGTAGAAGCTTGGACTCGGTAACATATTTATTCAACAATTTTCCTTGGATTTACTCATTTTTTGACCTTAA